>NC_050444.1:22029712-22329712 GCF_903995425.1 Onychomys torridus | reverse complement strand
AAGGACCTGGTGAGCATTTTTTTTTTTTTTTTTTGAGTGCTGACCAACTAGTTTTCTGGAGATGTTCAAGAAGTGTATAGACATGACCCTGTCTTCACGGGTATTACACTTTATTGTGTACTTATACAAGAAAACAAGAGCAGCTTGCTACACAGTGTGGCAGCTTCTCTGAAGGGAATAACAAGTCTGAAGAAGGCTGGCAACTGTAAGGGCAGAACAAACAGGCAATTCACAGAAAAGACCTGGGAGGAGGTGGGGCTAGAGGCAGTGACCTGGCAAAGGAGAGGTTTCTCCTGCCTGGGACTGTCCTCCTTTATAACACCACATGGACAACTCCTTTTCATCTTTCAGATTTGAGGCCTAGTGTCATCCTACCAAAAGAACCTAGTGACATCATTATCTCTCCATCTCTGCCAGATATTCCCTACCAATTACTTTAGTTCGCTTCTTCAGACCATCTTATGATTGCTAAAATAATTTTTTGCAAGTGGTTTATTACATGCTTTTCCTCTTTGGAAAAGAAGATTAAAGTTTTATGTATTTTATTCATCTATTTGGCTTAAAAAAATACATGATGAGACCACACAAGAGCTGTAGGGAGAAAAGACCATAGAGCATCAAGCATGATGAGGTGTCGTGGTCTTGCAGTGGCTTCCCCGAATCCTGTCTCTTGGGCTTTCCTATCCCTACTACTTCTAACGTTGGCTCTCGGGTTGGCTATTGAGACATCAGCGAACAATACAAGTACAGGCTTGGTAAGTGCTTGCTTAGAACAAAGGAGTCATGTGAGGAAAGCTGCCCTGCTTCCATCTCTTCTCAGTATGAGATATGGCTGGGAGATCAAGGACCAAGCATCCTAAATATGTAGGTAAAACTTAGAACCCTCCCTTCCTCCAAGCCCTTCTAATTAAATTTAGCTACATGAGTAAGTCCAGTTAAAACTAGTAGAGTGGTTCCCTCACCCCACAGAACTATGATCAATAAAAAAAAAATTAGTTGCACTTAAGGTGATGAGGTTTCAGGTGATGTAATTCTTACAGAAGAACTGGAAAGGGGCTGAGGCAGAGAAGAGGGGAAAGTAGGGAGTTCAGAGTTCAGAGAAGCCAATAGGAACCTTGCCCATGCAGTCATTTTATATTAAAAGTGATGGGAAGTTATTAACTTCCCATATAAAGGGAAAGTGTTTTGGATCAAAGAAGCCGGTTAGGAGACTATTTCAGTCATTTGTTGTCGCTGAACTAATGGAATATGGGAGAAGATCCCAGCACTATGATCCAGGATCAGGACTCTAATGATTTCAGAGAAGCTCTGATGCCTTTTCTAGGAACATTCTCTCAGGAGCCGAAGCCTCCATTAGAATTTTAATGGCTTCTTGTGACTGAACCCATGTTAGACAAGTTCTCTACCACTGAGATATATCTCCAGCCATTGAACCGTCTTTAGAAAGCTAGTCACTATGCTTGGGAGATGATAAGGATGCGTAGAATAGTAGATCCAATCAAATCTAGAAAAGGAGGCACATGCCTTCCCACCATGGGAAGAGTTCAAATTGTTACCTAGGGCTCCTAGGTGACATAATCTCTGAATAAGTAATATAGTACAATTTTGCATATCATCTATGTTCTTTACTGATCAGAAAAATGAAGGCAAGATTGACCTTTATTCAGGGATTTGCAAAAGAAAGGGTGGTAAATTAATTTAGGCTGCTTAATTATGGAACATGTCATGGCCAATGTTAGAAATTGGATGGCTCTGGACTGGAAATACAAGAGAATGTTGATGCTATGGAACAGAGACATAGAATGAAACTGGATAGTAGACTTAGAAAGGCAAACGAGAAGCAAGGAATGGCTATTACTGGAAAGCACCCCTCACCTTAGCCACTTCCCCTATGCTGTATCATACCCAAATGTGACTTTCTGTGACAATAATGACCAAATATACCTTTGAAGAATGATACTTCCCTAGTTTGTTTTTCATACTTATTGTTTCTTGAATTTACTTTAAAGAAATTTTTTAAATGTATTTTTATTGTAATTTATGGCCCAAACCAAGAAATGCTTTAAGCATCAACTAGTAGCAAAATGGAGAAATATATTGTGGCATTGTTGTATTACAGAGTTTAAATAGAAACATGTGCATCAACATAGAAAAATCTACAAAATGTATTAAGCAAAGAAAGTTACATTGGAGAAATGCATATTCTATAATACTAGGTACATGAAGCTTAAACACTTCTAGCAATAAGCAGACAGCTCATAGGTCCTTATTATTGTGCAGCAATCATCCAAACAATGTACTTGAAGAAGATAATCACAAAGTAAAGGCAGCAATAACTGTTTCCATATAGGAAAAATGGAAAGAAAATGGAAGGTTCTCACAGATTTTACTCTAGCTAGGAATGATACTTTCCCACTATGGTAATTATCTGCCACAACTGAAAGAAAGCCCACATCAAAATGAAAGATTTCAAAGGCCTAACAAGAACATCAGTGGAAGGAACATGTCCAGAGTTCTTTCTGAGCACATGAAGATTCTGAAGGATCCAGAACCATCTAGGTGAAGATCTGTGGGGTGGGATATGAGGAGAATCTGGTTTGCAGGCTGATGCTATCAATCAGTGACTTCATTTGGTAGACAAGGCCTAGAGAATTCAAGGAACATTTAAAAATAGAACAGTCTAGGTCAGCTAACTCATAAATAACTCATAAATAAATATAAGATTCCATGAGATGAAATTATCATACCAGGACCTTTCTTATCTTACATGGTGGAGAAGAGTTGAGAAAAAGAAAATGCCAAGCCTAAGCTTAAAGAGAGGTTGTCATGGAGCTAGAAGAGAAGTATGAAGGGAAGCTAGAGAAGGAGACTGGTCATTGTTTTTCTTTATGTGTTTAAGAATCTGATAGAAGCAACTACAATAGGATGTGGACAGCCTGATGGACAACAGGGTCTTTTCAGAGGCACATAGTCTGTCCCTCACCTGAACTCCTTGGGATAGTCTGAGATACACATATACTTTGAAAACTGAGGTCTATCTGGTTCAAAGCTTTCTGTTGGGATTGTACGTGATGCACTAAAGAGTAGACCGAATTCCTTGGAAGAACATGGAGAATGAGTGCTGATGTTCTGTGCAGATTGTGTTTCCTGGTCATATCACTTGATGGGATGGAACTAAATAAACAAAAAATACAAAGGTACAGGAATAACCACTTGAGTCCTAATAAATCCTTGTCAGTCTTCTACAGTTCTCTAAATCCTTCCAGAAAGATAAATCATATGAAACTTTGATCCTTTTAATTTCTTCAGCCATACTTATTTGTCATATTCACTAATATTTCATCAAGCTCAGATAGACCTTATTCATAGGATGATAAAATGATAAACATGTTAATTTGAAATAAAGACACTACTGACCTTTATTTATCAGTCTATAAAGTAATGGAAATTGCTCTGGTCACTCAGCCTTAAAACTTCAAAGGAATAAAAGTAGAAGATAGCTAAGTTGGCCAAATCAAGTGTAAAATGCAAGGCTTAGTACCCATCCCCTACTTTTCCTCTCAGTTTTACTTTTATAAGTGGTATTCACATCGTTCTTCTTTCTTAAAAAAGAAATCTCATAATCCTTCTTGAATATTTCCTTTCACAAAACCTCCATATCTAAGACCCAGCAAGTTTAGTGGCTTAAAGTCATCTCTATTACCTTCTGCCTCTGCCATCTTCTTTCTGCAGATACACCAGACTCTAGGAAGATGTTTAGGAAGAATGTGTCATGCAGAACATCATGGAAGCTTCAGAAGAGGCATTTGTCTGTCTAAAAACAAAATAAAACCTCCAACAGAGGGCTTTTGTGCAAGGGAAGTGTGGCTTCAAGATGAGGTAGGTGCTCATAACCACCGTGATTTTGGTCCAAGAGGAGGAGCCTCTGAACTTGTAAGCTTTGTCCATGGAGAACAGATTATGACAGGAACTGGTTCTGCCTCATGGTTGGGGATGTCCAATGGTAATGACTGCTTTGAATTAAAGATAGAAAATCTGGTGATTCAGAGCAACCAGGGATCATCAAGCAATGAGCTCACAAAAAAAGATAAGGGATAAATAGGTAAAAGACAACATGCAAAACACTTTGTAGGATCAGTGAAACTCAGTAGGGCTTTCTGTGTGAAGGTGCATTCAGATTCCACCTCATCCTTTTTTTGGTAATGGAGGCTGCACATGTTGCTTCTCTAGTTATCATCACCCTGAAGTCTGTGTTGATCATACAGGGACCCTCCCTGGGCAGGAATCTATAGCTGTGCAGCCAAAAGTTCATAGCAAATCATATAGAAGTAAGCGAGTAATATATTATTAAAATTTCAATGGTGTTAAGAGAACACAAAATCCTTCTTTTGACATTTCTAGAAATCACAAGTCTGAAATGCATCTTAACAGGCTCAGTTCCATATGTTGATAGGGCTGTATTTTTTCTAAAGACCCTAAACAACAATGTTTCTTTCACCTTCTAGAAGCTGTCTGTGTTTCTCTGCTCCAGCTTCAAATCCAGCAGCATAGAATCTTCTCTCACTCTACTCTTTAACTACTCATATAGAATTTTCTTACCTCAGGGTCCTTAATTTAATCACATTGTGGAATCCCCTTCCTCATAAGTTATCATATTCAAGGTTCTGGGGACTCTCCTGTGGACATCTTTGGGGCCACTAGGGAGCAAAGGGTACTTTCTGAAGAATTCATAAAACTATGATAGAGATAGGAGGTGAGAGTAGATAAGGGTATCCTATTAAACTAGGCCAACAAGGGGACAAGAGTTGAGAATGTTTAGATGGTATATTTAGGTTATGGTATTCAAAGGAATTAGCTGAATTTTGAATGAAAAAGACCTAGATAGCTTACTCTAAAACAAGGGCTTAATTCAGCAGTATCATGTCCTTAGAGTGTGAAGGGCCCTGGGTTATACCCTGGCAACCAACCCCTTGATTAACTAACTAAATGGTTAAATGAAATTTGAGTGTAATTATGAAAAGGGAAATAGGAAGAGTAAGTGAAAAATGAGATAAAATGATGACCTAACAATCTTTTGATCTAATTGATTGTAGTTGATGTAACTTGTCTATCCACTATTATATCAGATATTTTAAGCAGCTAGTTATGTCATACTATTTGAGGAAAATATCATGCTAATGTCAGCAACTGATGCATGAGAAATGACTAAGAGCTGAAAATGTTTGTTTTGCCAAAATGATTGCCAATAAAACCATTTGTGTGGACTATCCACCTTAATCCCCCTGTGACACAATAGCACAGAGGTGAGTCAGTTTGATTGTGATACGAGTTTTATTTTATAGGGGCTATTACAGCTGCAGAGTTTTGCTTAGTCACCAGGGTCACTGGTTTGTCACAAATCTATCACTACAATTTGAGGGCACAACAAAGGGAACATCCCCTGCCCCAATACTTGTTTCAGGCATGGCAGAGATTCACTACTAATGAGAAAAAGTCCAGCTTTCAAAGTTAATTTCAGCATAAGCCCTTGTCTGTCATTCTGAGCTCTGGGCCATTGTGAACTGGAGAGCAGCAGAGTAAACACCTCTGTTCACACAGCTGAGGAGTGATGCCAAGAGTACCACCAGCCAATCATTGTAAAACATGCAGCATCTCATCCAAAGGGCATCTGTAAAAACATCCTTAACATCTACTTAGTCCTTCTGTGTAAAGGTCAGCCTGATGGGAGTGACTTGTCTGTACTCAGGCCTCTTATCTCCAAGGGAACATGTGATTCTTTCCTTCTGCCTTTGGCATCTTTATGAAGAGGGTCACCATGATGGAGAGCTTGATCCAGACCCATAGTCTTGGAGTTCCCTCTGTTTTCTTTCTCTTCATTCAGCTCCAAACTATGAGACGGCCAATTTCATCTTCACAGGCCCTCTAGTACTCTTTCTTATTCCCTCATTTTCCCTTGTCAACATTGCTATTTAACTGCTGACATAAATTCATAACCTAACTGGCCATGCTTCCTGGGCCTTTCTTCTTTCTGAACCAGCTCAAGTCCTACTGAAAATAGTCATCCCAATTTTAATTACTTCATTAGCAATTGCTTTGCAAAAACAGTGAACAGCCGTCTTGGCAATCACCTTTAATCCATTCTTCTAGAATAAATGGGGGAGTGCCTTTCTATGCTTAAGTTGTCAATAAAATAGGTCTTCTTGTTATCTCTAAATCTAGTCTACATGCATCTCTCCACCTTCAGGATTTACTACTTATTTTATTCTTGTGCAAACTTCCATCTTAAATGCATATTCACTTAGAAAAATCTAAGAACTTCTTACATGGCAGGTACAGTAGTGCCCTATCATTTAACGTGGTAATTCCAAGACCATCTGAAAACATGTGAATGGCACAAAAACCTATAAATAATGAAGTTAGCAAAAGCTAATAGTAAACTAAAATTCCAGCTTGTCCAAAAATTATGTGGATACTTATTGTACCGTCCTCATTATCTATCTTCCTTGAGATGATATACACGATACAATATCCACATGATGTCCTGCTCTGTAAGCTTAGGTCACTATGCTAGAGTCACTTGAGGACAAGCCTTGCAATTCTGAGTAGCCAATTTGATGCCAAGAAGCCTACTAAGTGACAGATTCGTGGACTGTGTACACAGCATGAATATACAGACCACAGGGTGAGCCCCATTCCAGGAAAAATGAAGTGGGAAGGAACAAGAGATTTTTGTGTGTTTTGTTCTGTTTGCTTTTACAACACTGAAAATAGTGTGCAGTTTAAAACTTATGATTATTCACTTCTGTAAACTTCTATTTAATATTTTGGGACTGTAATTGGCCACAGGTAACTGAGACAGTTCTAAGAGGGGAACTGTTGATGAGGGAACCATAGTGAAGGTATTCATGAAATGTATACTGTCTCAAATTGATGACATCTCCACATTGCCGCTGAATTTGTCTTGCCTCTTTCTGACACTTTTCGAGTTGAAGCCATGATTACTCTCATGCCTACACATCTCTCTCTTCCACATAGCGAGGTTTCTGAGATTAGAAACTGAATCTCATTACTCTTAGGTGTCTTGCATTATTCTTCATTTATACTGTGTTAGCATGAATGAATGATTTTATTTTGTTCATTTGTTCCATGGGAAATTAGTGAAAACATGAACAAACCATTTGAGCCCACTCAAGAATAAGAGTCATGTGGATCTATACTAGTGGATTATTCAGGTGAAGAAGATGGTACTTGGATACACTAAGCCAAGAGAAATCTCATTTCTGGAAACAGGCTTCTTAGTACACCATTTTCAAGAAAGAGATACCATTTCACGACCTCAGACTCTGTCTAATCTTAGTACCAGAAAGATGAAACCTCCATGCTGGAGAATAAATAAGTTTCAACTTTTAAAAGATGACAAACTGTCACAGAGCTTGAGAGTATCAAATTAGCCCAAGCACTAGCCACTCTTGAGAGCCAGCAAAGGGGCATGTGGAGAGAAATGCTGTGATTGGGGCTAGAGCTTGGCCTCTAGTCACGGTATTGGCAGCAGCAATTTCTCATGTCTCTGAAGGCAGCCCTTGCTCTCCCTAGTCAGACAAGAGATGGATGTGACAAGCTTTAGCAACTAAGAGCTCTCAGATGAGCTGGGTAGGTCGGTAGTCAACCAGGCAGGGCATCAGCAAAGGACTCCAGTCTCCTTCAGAAATGATGCTGAATGCTATAGAGCAAGGTGATGAGATGGGTCATTGTTGATCTATAAATGGACCAGGAAATTTCATATTGAATTACAGCATGGAATTGAGAGACTTATTGTATCTTTTATGATTATAAAAATTGGGGGCCTTCATAGGGGGTAAATATGAAGGTGCTACATTTCAGAGCATTATGATCAAAATATAGGCACATCAGTCTAGAAGGAGCTAGGCTGGGCTCACATAAGAGATGATGAAAGGTGAGATTACAAGATGCTGAAATTTTGCCTGACTTGATAAACCTCTGTGACTTAAGAAAGAGAACCTTGTCTGGCTGTGCTCAGCCTCACTAACATTATTATGGGAAAAGGAATTTCTCACATTACAGGCTAGGGAAGCCAAATACAGTCTTTACACAACAGCATTCTGCACTTGATCTTACACAGGGCTTTTGCTTCCAAAAAGTGTTTCAGAGAATTGGGAGATTACTTCGAGTATTTTGCTTGTGTTTTATTATAGATAAATTTGTAGAAAATTGACATACTTAGAATATTATTTTAAACTCATTGTCTCTTTCAGTATCATCTTATTAACTTTTTTTTAAGCAGAGGGTGAAGAACTGAAACCATACAGTTGAATAATAACTGAGATATTGGGAAAGATGGCAGTGTGATTGTATACCCATGATCCCTCTCCTGGTCAGTATTCCACTCAAAAGATTCAGACAGTAGAATAACAAGGTCAGTGAGCCTCCAAGATACACTCTTAAAACCAGACAGGTGTGCATCTCATTGTTTGAGACTCAGGCAGAAGGCAGGAGCTCCTGGATGGGTGGAGGGCTGATCTATTAGCTCTAGTAGCAACTCAGAGCCCTAGCTTCCTAAGTGGGACCAAACACTTAAACCAAGGCTACCCTTCAGCCTGGAGAAAATCTATCTCTTGGTTTCGAGTGTGAACACCAGTAGTGCTTGAGAGAAACTGGGACCCTGAATCGAACTGCTGTTTGTCAACACTGCTGAGAACTGGAAGCGCCCACCATACTCTTTCTTACCAGTTACATCAGGGCATCAGTCTCCCTCCTACAGATTCAGAGAGACCCTTTGACTCTAAGGTGAAATTTTCAATGATAAGAGAAGAAAAGATGACCTGGGGTACCAGTGGGGTCAGGAAATGCAAACTGAAACCATGGGAGACACCAGAGATGAGGAAAACATTCAATTTTCAGAATATTTCTAAATTATAAATTGACATGGTCTAGGACCCCACACACCTCATTTTTAGCAACCCACTAAAAATTTAAAAGGAGTAAATGGAAATAAATATGTCAGAATGCTAATTGAGGAGCAGGCATTCAAAAATCTAATTAGGGGTGGATGTAATAATCTGACTGTGCTTCTGCTATTTTAGATGTAAAGGGTTAGTTTCTGAGCAGTAACATACAATGATCCTGATTTTGTGTAGGAAGTTTTCTGCACATACAAGCTTATGAGAGTCTACAGATAGACACGGTCCAAAAGGAAAGGCTACTAAATTTTACTTGATTCACATCTGAGTTATCTGATGGTTACAATGAACATATATCTGAAATATTTATGTGCTTTTTCCCAAAAGTTTTACATTTAAAAACATAAGAGAAAATAAGTTTCTATAGTTTTTTTAATCTACTGATGTTAGTCCAGATGCCATGCAATTTTTAAATACTACTTTGTTGTTTCATAAAATCATAAACTCTCCTAATCAGATGAAAACATGGAGAAGAAATTTTATTTTATTTTAAGATTATGATGATCCTCTTGGGAGACAAAGAAATACTTGTTGGGAGAAAAATACGAGGTTTGGAGAAAACAAGGGATCAATTAGACTGAACTCTTCATCATAAGAAATAAAAACATTAAAGCTTAATGATTGGGATAGAAAATCTCAGGATAATCTCTGGGGCATGACACTCTTTTCCATGTGCCTTTAAGCCACTGTCTCTGAGATAGCAGTGTGCATTAGAACCATCTGGAAGGTTGGGAAAAGATACTGCCCCACTTCACCATGAGGGTAAATAGGTCTGGGTGAAAGCTAGGAAGATGTGCTCACACCTGGTTCCCCAGTGACACTGATGATACTGGCCTAAGGACCATACTTATAGCACCAGACCGTGTCTATCTGTAGACTCTCATTTCTGAGTGCATAAGCTTGTATGTGCAGAAAACTTCCTACACAAAATCGGGATCATTGTATGTTACTGCTTATAGAACCATTGCTTTAAAAATATTTTAAAATACTTTAATATTTAAATACTAAAAAAGCATCCCTTTTGTCAAAAATGGCTGAAATTTCCAGAAGCAAGCCTTACTGATAGGCAGTCTTCTAGTGTTGATATGCCCCAAAGCTAACTGTTCAAGACATGGTGCTCCAGATTTGTCATGTACCCACAGACCTTCTCTCTCAGAAACCAAATCTGTCCTTCTGTGTGACCCAGTACTATTCCCTTGGAGTGAGCTTCAAATACAGGACTTTTAGGTCATAACATGTCTTCAGGAAGGCTCAGCAAAGCTTCTCTTTCAGCTTGGGTTTGATACTGTTGCTTGATGCCATTTCCAGAGATCTAAGAATATTTCTGAGCAAAGTATCCTCCTCCCCTCTCATTGCCTCAAATCCTAGTAGTTGGGCTCTTCCCATCCCATTATATTGTACAGCATAATTGCATGGCCATTGCAGATATACTTTCAAATTGTATGTTTACTTTGTGAAACTGATTGCTTTAGGGAAACCAGAGGTCAGAGTTGCAGATCTGGTTGACAGATCTGAGAAAATGAGGCTTTGCTTTCCTTGCTCCTGGCTTGTATCAGATTTCATCTTACATGCTATCCTCTAGTCTCCAAGCTCACTGATTCTTGATACTATCCCTTAGCTATTCTACTCTGGAGAGTACCCAGCTTGAATACATCATACTGACGTTTGTCCCCAAACCAAACCTCCCTGAATTTGAATATTTAATTATCTTGATACAAATTCATAGCAGGTTGTTAAAGGGAACATAGCTTTAAAAGATAATTTCTTCCAATTTAATCTGTGTTTTACACGGAAATTTTAAACTCCAAATACCGTTCTGTAAGGGAATATATTTCCAGCAATGGACTGTCACAATCAGTTACAGTTCAGGGACAGAGTATTAGAGCAGTTCCCCAGTGTCTCTCACATCACAGTACATCAGTTTAAGATGCTGTGAGAGTTGTGCTTATGAGGATGCAAGCAGTGTTCTCCTTTGAAAGACTCCAAGAAATCCCTATCTAATGAAGAGGTGAATGTAACCCTACACAGTGAAAGACTCATGCTCACATTGTTGCCCAAAGAGCTGGACCCATGCTAGCCTATTTCCTACAGACTGAAGAAACATTTAATTATGGTTAAGAAATCCTTTGGCTCTTGCTCTGTAAGTAGAGAGCAGGATTACAGTTCAACAAATAGCCAAGTGTCTTATGTAATAGGCTTGGTTCTGAGGCTTTGTGGCTAGATCAGGGGTAAGAGTCGAGTAGACCAGTTCTTGTAGGGAAATAACAAGGCATCACTCTTTTGTCATCAGTACTGGAAGTGACAGGGTGGGGGATGATGATGAACTAGCTGCCTGAATTGGCTATATTGTTTTATAAAACTAGCTCTCTTACATAAACAATCTGTCATTTATAAACCAATCAGGTTTTGTTTTTCTTATATTTATTATAAAAATATCTGTCATGTGGCAGTGTGGAAGGGTGCAGGATACCTCTCTTGCCCCTCACCCCTCACCACCTGCAACAAATGAGAGAGCTAATCCTCCCCCTTACCAGCTGCAGCACTCAAGAAACAGATCCTGCCTCTCACCTTGGCAGCACAAAGTGCTTCCTGGTGGTGGTTGGAGGTGAGGGTGTCCCAGCCCCAATGCTATAAGCAAAATAGAGCTGTCCCCATTTCTTATTAGACATATAGCAGCATGAGCAGAGGAGAGATACCCTCCCTGATACCTCCCATCCATCAACACCTGAGACATGTGGAGGAGCTGGCCCTGGGGTCATAAGAGCAGGAGGGTTGTCTCTACCTCTTACCAGCTGCAGTCCTTGGCACAGTGGCCCCTGTACCTCACCTGGACAACACAATAGAGCTGACCCTAATGGTATAGGTGTGGGAGAGCTGACCCTGAGGGTGTGAAAGTAGAACCTGCCATATTCCTCGCTCATTTCTGTAAGAGGTGAATTAACTGGGTCAATGCTGGAGAGCTCAGCCTGGTGGTGAGGAAAGGGAGAACTGACTGGTGGACCAACTCTACAATTATCCAGACCCAGAACCAAGTTTATGACTTGGCCTACCCCAACACCCACCCTGTCTATCTCCTGAGCATATGAAGGGACCTGACCTGCAGACCCAAAGCTGCAGGATCTCCACAATACAACACAACAGGATATCCAAGAAGAGTCCTAGTGAGGATCCAGCATCAATGGTATAGTAGGCACCATAGGCCTCGAACCAGATCAATGGCTCTGCAGTGAACACTGACTGGCAAGTAAAGATATATGGACAAATGAGGTTACTGAGTAACTCACTATGTCACACTATAGCTTCCACGACGATATTTTTAATTTTTCCCTTTCTTTTCATTTTTTTCTCTTAAATTTTGTTTTATTTGTGGTGGGGATATATAGGGACAGAGGGTGGATATGAAAGGATGGAAAATGAATGGGATCACGATGCATGATGTAAAAGACACATAGAATAAAATATATACATAAATATGTTTATTTTTACTGATTCCTTTGACTTTGAAAAATCCAAGACCATTTTAGCTGGGCAATGGGAATCATGGATATTAGCTTTGTGGAGACTGTATTAGATATCTGGGGACAAGAATGGTAGTGACCATGAGCATGAGAGGATCCTAAATCAGGGAAGTCACACCAAGCCTCTAGACTCAGAAATGTCTTCAATAGGACTGACACTTTTAACATTCTTGAAAATATTTACAATTTTTGGCAGTGTTCTATTTTAACTTTTTAAATAAGATCTGGAGTCCCTTTAGGCACCTTTGGCAACTGCTTTAGACAGGAAGTAAAATATTCTGCCTCACTTCTAGAAGCACAGAACTCAGTAAGAACTGTCCAGTTTACCATGCAGGCTTGGCACAGGAAAGGAGCAGAATTTTTTATTCACATAGACTAAATAGAAAGTGACCTAAATTTCCAGAAAATGACAATTCCTGTCAACATTTATGGGCTGGTAATTGGGCTGCTGGGATGGCTCAGTGGGTAAAAGTAGTTGCCACCAAACCTTGACAACCTGAGTTTGATTCCTCAGGCCCACATGTTGGAAGAAGGAGAGAACAGATTCTTACAAGTTCTCCTCTGACTTCTGCTTATACTCCATAGCCTGTGTGCACCCTCCCCTGCACATACACACACAAAATAAATAAACAATACGAGTAAAAAATTTACAAATGAATAACACTTTGCACTACTGTGTTTAAGGACACATTGTCACTCATAATTTGCTTTTTTTCTTTCATCAGTTAATATTTGTTTTTGCTGATTTTTCATAAATTATTTTAACCAGACCTACATTGAAGATACATAATTTCAAATTTTTTATTAGATAAAACATGAGTATTAGACTAAAGTACAAATGAAATATAAATAAAAACCTTTGCTGTGCTCATGTAGATCTACAATTATTAAATTGATGCTTTTCTTGCTCGTCTAGGTACTTTAGGAACTTTTCATTTGAAGTCATAATCCTATCATTGTTGCATGCCTATCATCTAGAATGAAAGGAGTTTCTAGACATTGAAGACTTTAGTGACACATGTACTACTTAGCATCCCAAGTCATCAGATTCTGTGGCGCTGGTCAGGTAGGTTCCACCCAGTGCAAATATTTGTCTAGAGCCATACCCATAGAGATACTGTAATTTATAACTTTATGAGAAAAATAAAATCATTTTCTGAGCACAAGTGAAGCTGCTTTGGGGAATGAGAACAATAAAGGTTTTACCATATCGATAAAGATTTCATTTCATTCAGTGGATTATGGAACCGAAAGGCTCTGATATTGACCTTCAGTTCCTCCTTAAAGAGGAATGCCTTAGGGATCACTATGTTCAAGAGAATGTTCCCTGGGTTTCTCAGATTATTTTATGTACCACAGCAGTCAAAAAAATACTGTGTGTTAGACCATGAGCTGTTGTGATGAAATTATGCGAGAGAGAGAGAGAGAGAGAGAGAGAGAGAGAGAGAGAGAGAGAGAGAGAGAGCGGGGAAAATAAGTGAAAATGAATGGAGTGTTTTTCTAAGTGTAGACTAACAGCTTTACAAGTGTTCTTTCAAAAGGCCTTCAAGAGGACCTTGGAGACACATCTGCCAGTCTCCTTGTTTTATAAGAGAGAAAAATAATATAGGAAACAGAGCTGAGTGGTCCTTTTTTACCATAGGAGAACTTCAATGCCCACCTGAATCCATTGAATGCGAATGCACAGAATTGTTTTGGGTGGTTATCTCTAAAAATACTTCTGCCAATAACTAGATAGTTATTAAACAGATAAACAAACAAATAAACAAAATAGCAGGCTTTGTCTAAGATATGGAACAATAGAAAAGCCTGTTCCTGTTCATTCTAGCAAGGATGTAAAATAGTGTAGCAACCTCCGCTGCCTCCAGCACTGGTAATTCTGTGCTGGGACCATTGGCCTACACTGACCAGTGCTGACACAAACCATTTATTCCCCCCTCCCTCCCTCCCCGCCTCCCTCCCTCCCTCCATCCCTCCCTCCCTTCTTTGTTTCCTTTTTCTGTCCTTTCTCCTTTACTTTCTCTCTCCTTTTTTTCTTTTTTCTTCCCTTTTTCCTAACTTTTTTCTTCTGAAGAGAATAATTACAATAAAAATTCTGAGCAAACAGAAAAAATTAAAATAAACATTGGCAGGAATGGATCTGAAAATAAAGCAGGGTGTTAGTGAGATGCTCAGTGGTTAAGAGCACTTGCTTTTGCAGGGGACCCAGGTTTGAGTCCTAGCACCCACAAGTTGGCTCACAACTGTCCATAATTCAGTTCCAGGTGATCTGAGGCCCTCCAAAAGCATCAGGCAGACATACAACATGTAGGCAAAACCCTCACATATAAAAATAAGTAAATCTAAAAAATTTTTTAAAAAGGTTAAGGCATTTCCATTGAAATCTTACATGCTCTAAATGAGCCCCATGGTTTCTCTCTGAGAGAGCAGGAAGATTGCTTATGCAAGATGGAGGACCTAAGACTGGTTTTGAGGCCCTGTGGAGACTTGGCAGAGCTATTGTGCAGGTACATGCCAAACCAAATTTCAAAACAGGAAGGGAGCAGGCAGTTAGCTGCAGAGCAGTGAACTTGATATACATTTACATAATGCTGTAAAACAAAACATCCAAAAGATAGTGCTTATTATACAGGAAATGATCAATAAAATAATATGATTATCATCATACCAGTTTGAAAGATATAAAAGGCTTACAGGGTCCAATAATAAAAAAGAAATCAGTTAAATTTAAAGAGCATTAGAATGTAATTAGTTTCTCATTGATCAGATCAGAGTGTGACTTAAAAATAGATGTAGAAAGTCCTTACTTGAGGACAGTATGCCACATACTACCCTTTGTCTCAGGCTAGCCACCCTGGATATCCATGGTCTTCATTAGGTCTCGATTCCCTCTAAGACGTTTTATAGATGCTTCACCCTTAGCCATGATTCTCAGTACAGTAACCTCAACTGTAGGGTCATAAGACCCTTCCCTTTGAGTAAGTGACTTTCTATCCTAGAAGGCCAGAGTGAGCTAGATGGGCCCTCTACCCTCCAGCCTCCTTGACACAGCTGCCTGTGCTCCTTTCTGTCTAGTTACTGATTCTCCTTACCTTACCTCGAGCTTCACGATTGTCTAAGGTGGAACAATAGAGTGCCAAAAGCAAGCAGACTTCGGCAGAATGCTGTTATTCTGAAACACAAAGTTAAAACCGTAGAGTTTGTGTTCGTGTGAAGTTCAAGAATTTAATGTTTATAATCATTGAAGTAAGTCACTAAGGTTCCGAAAAGCTTGGCGATGCACAGCGGAACTAAAATGTTAGAAAATTTGATGAGTGACAGCCAGTGGAATGGCTCACCCAGCCCTACGACCTCAATTTGATCCACAGGAGGACCCTCATGGCGGTACATGTGCACGTTGTCCTCTGACCTCCACATGTGTGCCATGGCATGCGCCACTCCTCATGTACAAATAAAAGTAATTTGAAGCCGGGTGGTGGTGGCACACGCCTTTAATCCCAGTACTTGGGAGGCAGAGCCAGGTGGACCTCTGTGAGTTTGAGGCCAGCCTGCTCTACAGAGCGAGATCCAGGACAGGCTCCAAAACTACAAGGAGAAACCCTATTTCGAAAAACCAAACCAAATCCAAACAATCAACTAACCTACCAAACAAACAAACAAAGAAAGTAATTTGAAAAGAAAATTAGATGCATGGACTACATGGTTTTAGTTTTTAAGAAACTACACGGTTTTCTTGTCCCTACACAGTGTTAGAAAGAATGAGTAACCAGGATAATGAACATATTGATCTTGTTTTCTTTTGACTTTTTGAGACAAGGCCTTGCTATGTATTCTAGGCTGGCTTTGAACCTGAACTACTGCCTCAGCCTCCTGAGTGCTGGGGTCATAGAAGTGCCACAGCATACTGAAACTGGTCTACTTTACCAACTTTGTCTTAATTATTAACATTAGTTTGCCAATTTCAAGTTTGTGAAAGACTAACTTGAAAAACATTTGGGAAGCTTGAGAGATTATGATAGACTAAGATAGTAGTTTATGTAACTTATAGTATTTAAAGACACTTAATTAAATCTGTTAGTAACATAAATTAGGGGAATGAATGTTGAATTAACCAAGGAATAGGTGTAACTAATCCTTCATCTCCCTCCCCCAAATTTCAAGATTTGTAAAGAATTACTTGTTAAACGTAAAGCTTTGGGAAAACTTGAGTTTAAACTTTGTAACTTTAATACACTGAGAAATAGGTAGGACTCTGTTTATAAGATCTTTTTGATGGATAGGTTCATAAGAATATCTGTCTAGATAAAAGACAGAACCCTGTGTTACTTACAGCTCCAGAGAAGGCTGCTGGTCAAGTCACACAATGGATCTCTCCTGAGGATGGATACAGCAATGTGGAGGAGTAGGTGACATATATATATACACACAGTATGCAGGGTGTGGTTAGCTAGTGGCCCATGTTGGCTGATTCTGGTGGACTGTGGGGCCCAGGTCCTGTCCCAGGCTGTCTGTTGCCTGACCTCACAATGATTAGTGTTACTCCATAATGGGCCCCAGAACATGAGACCCTGATAAGAGAAGCAGTTGGGGTGTGGTCTTAATCAGCTGTCCAAGAAAGGGAACTTGTCAGCTACTGCCAGAGTCTGAAAACCACTACAAGATAGTATAGGAAAAAAAGAAGAACACACACAGCCTTATGTGATTATTGAGTCATGGATATCTTTATATCAGTTTCAAATTCAATTAATTGGGAGATAGTTGAGTGGCTTGAGTGGAAGAGACTCCTAGAGAATTGGGAAATAGTTTCTAGCATGGAGGAAAGACAGACACTTTTCTAAGGATTGAATAAATGAAGACAGAAAGCATTCTAATATGAGAGTAAAAGAAAATGACCAAGTAGAAACAGGAAGCGATTGAAGTTTGGTTGTCAGTTGGATTTACTATTTGCTTGGTATTGGGAAGGCAAATACGTCAAGTGAGACTTCACCATCCTTTTGCCTAAATTACAGGTTTTTGCTTAGAATTACAGAGTATGCTAAAGATGCTAGTTTGGTCCAAGCTTTGTTGGAATGGACCCTCAGTTGGTGGTATTAATTCATAAACAAGAACAGTTATACCAGCTGAAATAGCTAGTAGAGACTTGATGACAAATGTATTGTCAGCTCTGTATTTGCTGAATTCTCTGACCTTCATGAAGCAGGCCTAGTGTGTGCTGTACTTTAGAAACATGAGAGAGTAGAATCTGTGGAACTTGTGGGTTAGCACTGATGGTTTTCAATGATGGGTTTATAGCAATGATTCCTGTGGCCATTCTGGCCACTCCCCAGGCAACAGTGAGGAACACTGTCAGAGTATGGGACAGTGGTGACATCTGGCCAGGTGGGGGAGGATTGGTTGGTATTATATAAGTGGGAAGGCAGGAGACACTAGAGTGCTTCCACATAGCTTTAGATTTGAGGGCACTGAGAGGACAAAGTAGGGTAACCTGCAGCTTGGCTGTGGAGCCACAGCATAGTGTGCTGTTATCTTTAGGTTGGATGATTAACCACATTTTATAAAAATTGGGCATGAAGGACGGAAATGGAGGAGCAGAAAGTTTCTGTGAGCCCTAAGAGAGCACAGTTATGTCTGTTGGAGGAAACATGAGGGCCACTTGTCATGAGGGGGCACCCCAGATACAGGGAGGTGGTGGTTTGAAAGAAGTTTTAATTTCTTGATGTATTATGTCTCTAGGGTAATCACCATCTTGGTTGCTGTGTGGTGTGTGATATAAGGTCACAGGATGATGGCATATCTAACCACTTTATAGGAAATAACTTCAGTCAGATGTGTGTATATTTTAGATATTTGTTTAAATATCTATGGTCTATGACAATAGGTTTGGATTTTACTGTCTGTGTAGTTTTTTTAGAATATAAGAGGTGCTTTTAAGAGAGAGTTGGGTAGGGGTAGGAGACAACAGTGAGGAAGTCAGGGAAGGATAAAGGGGACTAAGTGACTTGAACAGTTAAAGGCCAGTAGAATTGTGCTGTGGCACCAGGGGAGCACACAGTCTGCAGCCTTTGGTACACATATCCACTAGGTAGAAGCAGGAGGTGATAGCAGCAAGAATTTGAATCTTAGAAGTGTTATGGGAACATTAGATGTGGTCCCATGGAGGCTTAACCCTACCATGGAATACAGCCAAATTGTGGTCACAGAGAAAACTTAGAAGTACACATGATCATAGGACAGAGTTAATTGTTGGGCACACAAACTGCAATGTCTGGAAAGTTACCCTGTATGGTGAGTCCTACCTTCTAAATAAAACAGGACTCAGTAATCTAATAGGTCACTGACAGCTTAGGGCCTCCTGTGTGGTGAGGCTTCCCAAAGTCTGGTATAGTTCATATTCCTGGTAGTTGAAGATAAGACAAATTCATCTCTAAAGGTAAATCTTTGGCCTGAATGGTGTGGTACTAGGGATGTCTTTCCACATAGAAACCATGCATGATGTAATTTTGTGGTTTACATTGTTACATCAGTAATTATGTAGAAGTAGAATCATTTGTAGAATCTAAATGTAGTATTGGGTTCTAGAAGTTAGATTTATCCTTTCAGTTCTAGACTTGTGGGTATTCAGAGTTGTTACATCTGTAAGTGGACCAAATGCTAGAATCTAACTGATACAATTTTAGTCTCCATTAAGAGTAGATGAATCTAAATGTTCTCAACAATGCAAGGTTTTTGTGGGTGAGTGAGGGGGAGGTTAGGCCTACTCAAGATTTTAGATCACACAGTGTGATTTATGTGTGTGTGTGTGTGTGTGTGTGTGTGTGTGTGTGTGTGTGTGTGTGGTGTAGTCAGTAAGATGTTAAGAAGTTTACCTGTTAAAATATCACTGGCTGAAGTTGGAACTCTTTTTTTTTATCCTTTTTTATTTATTATATTTGTGCTTTAATTTTACACATCAGCCATGGGTTCCCCTGTCCTTCCCCCCTCCCGCCCCCGCCTCCACCTTCCCCCAGCACCTCCCCTCCATTCCCATCTCCTCCAGGGCCAAGACTCCCCTGGGGATTCATTTAAACATGGTGGATTCAGTACAGGCAGGTCCAGTGCCCTCCTTCCAGGCTGAGCAAAGGATCCCTGTGTAAGCCCAAGGTTCCAAACAGTCAGCTCATGCACTAAGGACAGGTCCCGGTCCTGGTCCCACTGCCTGGGTGCCTCCCAAACAGTTCAAGCTATTCAATTGTCTCACTTATCCAGAGGACCTGATCCAGTTGGGGGCTCCACAGCTTTTGGTTCATAATTCATATGTTTCCATTAGTTTGGCTATTTGTCCCTGTGCTTTTCCAATCTTGGTCTCAAATTGGAACTCTTACACAAGCCTATAGTGACCTCATTCTACCAGTCATTTGGGCCTTTATCTCAGGTCTTGGTTAGCAGTGACAGCAAGTCTTGAAGACATTTTGGTTTCAAGGCTTGCAAGAGGTAAATGAAGAGGCCACAGGATTTGCTATGTCTTGTTGAAACAAGGAGATTTTGGCATTTTTGAGCCTGTAAATAATATAACAATGAAAACAATCAAACCAATAATAGAATCAAGGTTTGCTTGGTGTTATCGGTCTACTTCATGTAACATTTTATTGTTTGGTATTTCTTTCCTTCTGATAGGAATTGTCACCAAAGAAAGGTTGCCTAGTCATTCATATATATATATATATATATATATATATATATATATATACACACACACACACACACATATATATATGTTTTGTTTTTGAAACTTGGTCTTTTTATGTAGCCTAAGTGGCTGCAAGCTCACAAAAATCCTCTTTTTAAATTTTTTTCATTGGTGGTTCATGAGCCACCACACTAGGTTTCTATCATTTTTCAATGGATATTTTTTTTCCTCCTTGATAGTCTATGTTTTGTGGAAATTTCTGTGGAACAGTAATCTCAATTTCTTAAATGGAGTTAAGCAGGGAAGTCAGATTAAACATCTATCCCTTATAAGATGAATAGTAAGACAATTTGGGGCTCAGATGAGTCTGTTAACAAGTGGGTGCAATCTGGTTTATAAGGCAGTATATTATTACTGGATTAGCTTGATCATTGGTGCACCCTTGTGATGGTTAATCTGGAGTAGGTGTCATCTTAATTAGATATGGAATCAAATAACACATGTCTATGGGGGCTGTCTATAAGAATATATCCTGGAGCTTTCTCACTTACAAATAATTTTTATAGTATTAGAAGGTCCTGTATAAGCTGCTATGAGAAAAGTCATCAACAGTTTTACAGAACCATAGACTCTGTGAACTACAATAATGACTGGTGTAGCTAGATAGGCTCCTGGGTGTAATAGTGGTATGAATGTTATGGGGTGTGTTTGTATGTGTGTGTGTATGATTAAGTGCTCTCTGATTGGTTTTTAAGGACCACTGCTTCACTGTACAAGAAGCACTAGTACTGTCAGTCTGGCCAAGAACCCATGTTTGAGATACTCATAGACCCCAGAAGGCAGCCTACAACTATTATTCTGATAATGAAAAAAATATCAAGGAACACTCTAAATTCATATCTTTCCCAATAGGTTAGTGCAGCTCTCAGACCTCATCATAGAGGCTTTGTTGTGCAGTGGATAGTGGTTACTTCAGAAACTCACAACTGGTCAAGAGTATCAGTAGAGTGCCTAGCGCCAAATGTGACACCTACGCCACCCCCCTCAAGGCTCAGGGCCCATCATAGAAGAGGGGGTGGACAGACTGTAAGATCCAGAAGTCAAGGAGGACTATAGCAAAACAGTGCCATCTGGAAATGGCAGGCCACTGCACCCATGAACTCACAGAACTGGGGCTGCCTGCAGAAGGGCTGCACAAGATCAGGCCAGTCAACATTTCAGCATAGGGAAGAAAGGTATTCAGAAGCTTCAGCCCCATGAAAGACCTGTGGGCAGTTTACGGCTTCTGGTGGAGGGAGAGTATGCTTAATTTAAGAGTTTGACCCCTAATTGGTCTACTCTGGTCCAGAGGATACCTCATACCCAGGAATCTATGCATAGCACATATTGGTCTTAATGAGATTAAGAAAAAAATTCAAAGTTGAGAGTGGGTAAGAAGGTAGGGATATAGGGATGGATCTGGGAGGAGTTAAGCAGGGAATGGGCAGTGAATATGATCAAATTACATTCTATGAAATTTTCAAAGAATTGATAAAACCACTAAATTTCTCTCTCTCTCTCTCTCTCTCTCTCTCTCTCTATATATATATATATATATATATATATATATATATATATATATATATACATATATATTCAGGACTATATATATACATGTGTATGTATACACACACACACACACACACACACACACACATATGTTTTTTAAGACAGGGTTTCTCTGAGCCTTTCCTGGAACTCTCTTTGTAGCCCAGGCTGGCCTTGAACTCACAGATATCCGCTTGCCTCTGCCTCCTGAGTGCTGGGATTAAAGGCATGCACCACCACCACCACCAGGATAAAATATATTTTTTTAAAAAGAAAAATTCCTGGGAGGATTAATTGAAAGGCACGGACTTTTGCCTGTCTGCCCTCCCTTCTGTGGGTGAGTGAATATGCTCTGAGGCTGCTGATTTTCTATCCCTTTTTGACTTTAGAACTAAGCTTCTTTGCCCTGTCACTGCAGACTGAAGACCAGTGGCTCTGCAGGAATCCTCCAGGCCTTCAATGCCAGATTATGACTGCTGAGACATCCAGCCTTTGGGACTGAGCGGTGACTGGGTCCTCAGCCTCTGGGATATACAGAAAGTCACTGTTGGATTACCTAGCTTATATCCTTTAAGTCAATATAATAAAATTCCTTTGTAATACATACTCATTCTATCCTAATATAGTGCCTTAGATGTACTGTTCCTAGTATGAATAGATACATAGGTGACCCAGACTTTAAGGTATTTGCCAACTGCTATCAAATTGATGCCCCTTGTTACTGTTTGTCCTGCATAAGGAAATTCTTCTCTCTCTCTCTCTCTCTCTCTCTCTCTCTCTCTCTCTCTCTCTCTGTGTGTGTGTGTGTGTGTGTGTGTGTGTGTTGTGTGTGTGTGTGTGTGTGCATTGACTGGACCAGAGTCTAGACCATTAACTACTGCTCTGGAATTTAGGAGATGTTGCCTGACATTGAAGTAAATGCAATGTGACAGACCAACTTAGTTTTTGGAGTTGAGGCACTGAGGCCTGTCTGCATAGATGGCCTTTGATGATTCAGATTTAGGAGAACATCGTAGTACAATGTTTGTAACAAGGAGAAGCCAATCAGTATGTGATCTTGATCACAGTGGTTATTGGTCACAGCCAAGGTGTGTAAACATTTCACAGGAAAATGGAGACAAGTCCATTAATACTATGAAGAAGGCAAACTGAGACTGGCAAGCCCCACAATCAGAGCACATTAAGGAATATTGGCCAGCTCACTAACTGTGTTTTGACTTTTGAGGAATATTGAGCACAGCTACTTTGATGGGAATATCTTCAGATGGCTGTAATCACTAAGGAGCCTTCCTTTATTAGGATAGGTCTTAGATGCACTTGGACTATCAAAAGGAAAATTTTTTAGTTCTTATTACTTCTTTTAAATAAATCATGTAAGGAGGAATGTTGTTCTTCTGTTTCTTGATTTAACTGGTGTTATAGAGTTTCAAGTATCTTAACTGGTATAGATAAATAAATGGGCCCTTCTGACAAGATCCACTCATAATGCTATAGACATTCATTAATTCATGATGGCTTTATGATAGTAGCCATTCTATTTATGAAAATTAAAGTTTTAACAGTTGAAAGAAAATACTGTTGTTTCAAGAATACATCAATTAGCAAAATAAGGACAGATATGTAAACAACGTACCTCATTTTTAAATGTCTATGATCCAAAGACCTATGTGATCAAAGTGGATACTTACACAGAGACAATACAGGAGTTGGATGTGGAGTATTGTGGAATATTTATTTACAATATAAAGATGCGTCTCTGCCTAAGGGGCCTTCTGATTGGTTTAGTAATAAGCTGAATGGCCAATAGCTAGACCAGAGAGGTTAGGCGGGACTCTGGACAGAAAGAGAGGAACTCGGAGTGTTAGAATGTAGGTCCATAGGACACCAGGAAGACACTGAAGAGGTGGAGCATATGGGGCAGAGTAGAGGTAACAGAGCCATGTGCCAGAATATAGATTAATAAAAGCAGGTTAATTTAAGCTATACGAGCTAGTGGGACAAGTTTAAGCTAATGGCCAAGCTTTCATAACTAATAAGACACTGTGTCAGTATTTGTGAGTTGGCAGTCCTGACAAGAAAGTACTACTATAGTGGAGATTAAAAAAATAATAATCAGCCGGGCAGTGGTGGTGCATGCCTTTAATCCTAGCACTTGGGAGGCAGAGGCAGGCAGATCTCTGTGAGTTTGAGGTCAGCCTGGGCTACCAAGTGAGTTCCAGGAAAAGGCACAAAGCTACACAGAGAAACCCTGTCTCAGAAAAAAAAATGTAGCCTGATGGTGGTCACACACACCTTCAATCCCAGTACTTCGGAGGCAGAGCCAGGTGGACCTCTGTGAGTTTGAGGCCAGACTAGTCTATAGAGCGAGATCCAGGACAGGCTCCAAAACTACATGAAGAAACCCTCTTTTGAAAAACCAAACCAAACCCAACCAACCAAACAAAGTAATTTGAAAAGAAAATTAGATGCATGGACTATATGGTTTTAGTTTTTAAGAAACAACACGGTTTTCTTGTCCCTACACAGTGTTAGAAGGAATGAGTAACCAGGATAATGAACATATTGATCTTGTTTTCTTTTGACTTTTTGAGACAAGGCCTTGCTATGTATTCTAGGCTGGCTTTGAACCTGAACTACTGCCTCAGCCTCCTGAGTGCTGGGGTCATAGAAGTGCCACAGCATACTGAAACTGGTCTACTTTACCAACTTTGTCTTAATTATTAACATTAGTTTGCCAATTTCAAGTTTGTGAAAGACTAACTTGAAAAACATTTGGGAAGCTTGAGAGATTATGATAGACTAAGATAGTAGTTTATGTAACTTATAGCATTTAAAGACACTTAATCAAATCTGTTAGTAACATAAATTAGGGGAATGAATGTTGAATTAACCAAGGAATAGGTGTAACTAATCCTTCATCTCCCTCCCCCAAATTTCAAGATTTGTAAAGAATTACTTGTTAAACGTAAAGCTTTGGGAAAACTTGAGTTTAAACTTTGTAACTTTAATACACTGAGAAATAGGTAGGACTCTGTTTATAAGATCTTTTTGATGGATAGGTTCATAAGAATATCTGTCTAGATAAAAGACAGAACCCTGTGTTACTTACAGCTCCAGAGAAGGCTGCTGGTCAAGTCACACAATGGATCTCTCCTGAGGATGGATACAGCAATGTGGAGGAGTAGGTGACATATATATATATACACAGTATGCAGGGTGTGGTTAGCTAGTGGCCCATGTTGGCTGATTCTGGTGGACTGTGGGGCCCAGGTCCTGTCCCAGGCTGTCTGTTGCCTGACCTCACAATGATTAGTGTTACTCCATAATGGGCCCCAGAATATGAGACCCTGATAAGAGAAGCAGTTGGGCAAAGAATACAGACACACCAACAGTGAGGGGAAGGGGATGGTTAGAGATCCTACAAGTATACCCAAAATACTGTTACCCATGTGTTTGCTCATTTGGTTATTTCTCAAGCAACTGCTCTGAACCCAGCACTTATAAGTGTAAACTGAATTTCAGGACGTTTGCATTTTGCCTGAGATCACAGAATTAGAACTGTCTAGATATAGTATTCAAGCCTGGACTTTACTAAGGCCCTGCTCTTTCCCTTTCTTTACCCCTTCCCTGCATGCTACTGATGAGTTCTTAAGTTAGATGGAGATGACCAGATGACACACATGCTTGGAGATTGTGTTCCCTGAATGACATCACCAGAGTACTTTGAGCTTGCACATAATGCTTTGATGGGCTCTGTTACTCTTTGGCTGCTTCAGCCATGACACCTGTCTACAGACATTTTAAAGACAGAGCAGTTGCTCTAATAAGTTTCTGAAATAGCTGAGCACTGAGTATCAGCTTCAAACACGAATAGGGAACATTTTAATGGCCCATTTGTGTAAATTCCAGGGCCAGGCTGGCTGAAGGTCACTGGAGAAGATATGAGCAGGGTTGAGAGGGCATGAACTGAGCAATGTGTAAGCACAGAGACTATGTGATCTAGTTGGGGGTAGTGGGTAAGCAAAGGGTGAACACTAGGTAGACTGTACAGGAGCAGAAAAGTCTAATTCAAGGCACCAGGAGTGAAAACATGGTTCCAAATTGATGTAAGTTGTATGCAGATCAAATCTCCTGCGAGAGAAGCTAGATTACAGATCATTTTTATCACCAAATGTGAAGAGGATTCTGACTTACTCCTATGATTTTTTTCACATTCTTAATTATTTACACACCGATTTCTTCAGAGAAAAGTGTGTGGCCACTAAAATTTGTTTTTATATAAACTTAAGATATATATATTAAATATAAATTATAAATTTATATATAAATATAAATTTAGATATATATTCAAGGAAGTTTTTCCAAACCTTTTCTGTGGTTACAAGAACTAGGAATAAAATTTTTAATTCACTAACTTATGCAATCATATTAATTCAGAATTTTCTCTTTTAAAAATTCTACATGTGAAGTATTGTTTTCATTCTCTGTACAGCTTTTACCCACTGACCAGAGCCAGGTAGAATCATAGAAGTTAAAATACAGAGACTACCTGTATAGAAACTCTATGTTCTTTTTCTTTAGACATTAAAACAAAAACTTTGGAGTCTGGTAAAAGAATCTGACAGCTGATACTTCATTTTGATATCCTTGGGATTCTATAATAATACCCAGTGACAGTTGAATCTTCCCTATCATAGGAAAAAAATCTAAATGCCTAAGGCTTTTCTGACGACTGCAATAGACAAGCGCTTTCCCTGTTAACAAGCTATCTCCTCAAAGTAGAATCTGAGCTACAGTCTGATCTAACAGGAGGGGGTCAGTGCACACTTCTTAGGAGATAGCTTTATAGTATAGAGACGCATATAAATCAGAGGCATTGAGATTTGATCAACAGGCCATCTGCTGTAAACGTGTCCTATCATGCACTGGTGAAATGCTAAGCATGACTTTAAAACTTGGATCCAATTTTAAGGAGTTCATGATAAGTGGAATATCTCTGAGTTAACTGACCGTGTAAAACCTGAATGCAAATACCTGACATGGGACAGTTCTTGTGACCAAATAACCATGTAACTGATACTCCATGATATACCTAAGTTCAATTTTGTTTCCAAATGCCTGGTTTCTGCTACAGTAAACAGCTTCCAGAATATTCTCTCCTCGACATACTTTGGAGCCTGTGGTTAAGAACTGTTCAGTCAGGATGGCTTAACCTCCACCTCCTATTTACAGGTTTCATCTGACAACCACAAAAGCTGTTTCGTTGCAATTAAAATCAATTAAATATTATGGGTGAGATAAATCACTCATTTGCTTCTGACCTTCTAGAAAAAGCTGTTCTTTTGTTGAAATACTGTACGTAGGCTCAGTCTAAATTTGCATGGACTATGCTTTAGTGTATTTATGAATGATGAACTTGGATTCAGAAATTAAACTTTTTATTTGCGATTTTCTAAAAAAAAAAAAAAAGAAACTCTATGTTCACCGATTAGTTTAATTTAGAAATGATTAAAATATTTGGGAGTTAATTTATCCTACATTAAGATCATAATCCTGTAGACATGTATTACTATGGAAAAGCACTAGGCTAGAGATTCTTTGATGTGATATCTTGAATTTATCCTGAAATTAGGATATCATCAAAGGTAAGATGATTCCAGAATAAGTAAAACCAAGCATTTTAAAAGATAAAAATATTCTTCCTATATCTCAAATGAAAGGAGAGGTGAAAGCTGATTGCTCTAAATCATGATTGCGAAGGCTGCCATGTCTGCAGATATACAATCAATCTTGCTCTTGGCATCAGTGACCCTGCTCAAAATCTAGATGAAGTGCTGATCTCAGATTTTAACCAACCATTTGGAACTTTTAGTCAGGACCAATGACACCATGGTCTAAAATCCCTTATCAGCAATGATGCCACAAATGAGTGACTCCACCTGCAACTGGAGTCTAGTGTAATGCTAGTTAATGTCCAGTATCATGTCACCATCACTGGCATCCTCTTACCATCTTGCCTTTGGGGATGTTTTTATATAACATTATGGTTGCTCCTGACAAAAAGAAACAGGTGAAAGTGAATCAGATCTATCAGCAGATAAATAACAAATTAAAATAATCTCAAGTAAATGGTGTAGGAAAGGGGCCCATTTGTGTATGTATCTTTACATCATTACCTTAGTCATCCACTGTTCATTGATAATGTGTTGACAAGTATTATTTGAAGGCAAGTCATTTGATAGAGTGACAGACTCCACATGAACCAGCTGTGGCTGTGGGCCATTGAAAAAGATCTCAGATTCAGTTTCCTTATCTGTAAAGTAGTGGTTATAAAAAGCAACTGCCCAGAGTTTCTTCTGAGGTTTAAGTAAGGTAAAGAATTGACATAATTAGCATCAGGCTGGGATATGAAAGTTTCTCAGTCAACTACAGCAACACCTACTTTTTTAAGATTAAAGAGTTGGCATGTTTATAGGTGTAACTACTGTGATGAAGTTGTTATTTTGTCTAAAATGTTTATTGAGAAATGGTATATTTTCCATAAATAATTGCAACTTTGAGGTCAGAGTTCATGTAAAGATTAAAAAACTATCATTTTCAATTTTGTTTGTGGTTTAATGGTTTTCACACAATTCTTTCCTCACCTTCACAAAGGTCTCCTGAAATCCAATATAACATATATTAACAAGATATTATTCACTTTTAACTATATGAATTGTAATTTTAACCATAACTCTAATGTATGCAAATAGCACTATACTACACTCACTCACATCTTATACTTTATTAACTTTTTTCTTTTTTAAAAAAATTATCTAACATTAGTGTGTGTTCGTGTGTGTGTGTGTGTGTGTGTGTGTGTGTGTGTGTGTGTGTTTGTGATTGTATGCCACACTCTACATATGGAAGTCAGAGGCCAACTCTGTGGAGTGCATTTTTTTTCTTCTACTTACCCATGTCTTAGGGATGAAACTCAGACCACCTGGCCTACACAGTGAGCACCTTCCCTGCTGAGCCATGCCACCAGCTCTTTTTCAATTTCTTTTTTGTTTGAAATAAGGTCTTGCTCTACAGTCTAAGCTAACTTAAAATCCTCTAGGTAATACTGACTGGAAAACTTCTGGTGGTACTCCTGTTTTATCCTACTGAATGCTGCGACTACAGGAAACTGATTCCACATCATAGTTTGTTTGTATGCTGTGTTTAGCTTCTTTCAATTGCAAAACGACTGGATATAGTTATGGAATATAAAATGACATTTTATCTATGTGTGCATTGTATAATTAATTAATTTAGATAGCATGCCTATCATATAGCAAGCTTATGGTCTTTTTGCAATGAGAAAGCTAAAAATATTTTCTTAAGAGAAAATTTGAAATGCATATAGTATAGCTAGCTATAATGCTAGTGCTGTACAATGGGATCACAAAATCTTATTTCTCCAGTCCACTAGAGTATACATACTCTTTAAGTGACATCTCTCCTAGCTCCATGGCACTCTTTCCCAGAAGACTGATAACTCCATTTTTGTGTTCTGTTTCTATGCTATTAATGTTTTTAGAATCCATTTTTAATGAAGTCATATATTGTTTATATTTTTATACCTGTATTGCTTCACTTAGAATGATATTATACAGTTCTACTAACATTCACGTGAATGACAGTATTTTCTTCTTTTTTTTTACATTTTATAAAATATTTATTGATAAATAATTTACATAGTATACAATTTGCCTGTTTGTACAGTTTGATAGACTTTAGTCCAGCATTCTCATAGGCCAATGATACCATCACCACTTTCTATTTTAGAAATCGCTGACTTCAATTTCTTAAAGAGTCACATAGTATCTCACTATATAGTGCCCCATGCTACATTTTAAAATTCATTCTTTCATCAACACTGAATTTGGTTCTATGACTTAGCTATTTTGAGTAGTTTAAAATGAAGATAAGAGAGCAGATTGATTCCAATTCCTTTACATATATATTGAAAATGGAATTGCTAGATCATAAAATAATTGAAAGGTATTTGGAAGCCCCTTTCTATTATTTTTCAAAATAACTGTCCTAATTTACATTCAACTTACAATGCCCTGTATAGTTTCTTCATTACCTGATGAAAGCCATTATAAAAGATATAGGTGATCTAACACGGTGATTTTAATTTGTGTTTCCTTCATGATTAATCATTCACTTCTTCTTGAGAAGTATTTTTGACTGTTTTTAATTGGATTATTCTTTTCTTGTTATTGAGTTGTTTGAATCACTTCTTTATTTTACATATGAGCTTCTTATCAGATGAATAGTTTCAAATACTCCCCCCCCAATTCATGCATTGTCAGTTTCTTTGTCAAATATTATTACTATTATTATTGTTATTATCAAATAAAACATTTTATCCTTATGATGCTCCAATGTCTGACTTTCAAGAAAATGTTACTCAGGCCAATGACACAGTATTTATCCTATGTTTTCTTCTAATAGTTTTATAATCAGAGTCTTCTGATTGCTTTAGTTTCAGTTTTACCCATTTTGAGTTAACTTTTGTATGTAATATTAGATTAGGTACAATTTTACTCTATAGAGGTCCACCCAGTTTTCCCAACCTTTATTATTAAAAATACTACTCTTTCTCCACTGTGCAATATAGTGCTTTCAAAGAAATGTCAATGAATTTGAGTAATAGAGAGTTCAATAAATGTAGTAGGTGGAACCTATACTCAACACTACTAGGGTGGCCAAGACTCTGAGACTAGATAGGCTATACCTAAGGAAAAACCAAATATTATTGGTTTGTTAAAGGAACATAGCATTCAAGTGACTTCTAATGACATTCTGCTACATCCATAGGTCAGTGTCTTACTTACTCTTCATCAGGGAAACTTCCTACTGCAGTATGAGAACTAATACAGAGACCTACACCTGGAAAATGTGCAGAGTGAGAGATCTTGTAACATTCCATCAGTCCTAAGTGGGATGTTTCCACCAAATCCTGCCCCTTGGAGCTCAGGGAATATGAAGAAGAGGAGGAAGAAATATTGTAAAAGCCAGAGAGGTCGGATCATACCAATGAAACTATTGTCCTGACACAACAGGACTGATGCACATATGAACTTACAGGATCATAGTAGCATGCACAGGGCCAAACCAGGCGGGTCCCAGCATTGATATGAGGAAGTGGACAAAAGCCACCCATCCCTAACCCAGGAGTCATCTCCCACTCACAACAGCTCTCAAAGAAAAAAAGTCGTTTTCTCTGAATGAATGTCACTGGATATAGAAACCACACTTAAGGGCACACTTCATGCCCAGCAGTAGATGGTCAATGCAAAACCAACCCAAGGGCATTTTTGTAGATTTTTTTGTCTCATGTTTCCTTGTTTACTCTTTCTGTTATTCTACTGGTCTTTTGCTTGATATTATGACTTCCTATTTTGTGTTTTTATGGTGTATGTGAGTTTGTATGTATATTTTTCATGTTGTTTCCTTTTCTTTCTTTTTTGTTTGCTAGTTTTTCATTTTTATTTTATTTCTGTTATTTTTTCACTTGTCCGTTTGTTTTCTTGAAAGAGGAAGAAGGTGTGGTATTGAAGGGTGGAGAGGAAGAGGGATCTGGGAGGAGGAAAGAGAGCAGAAACCATAATCAGAATGCATAATCTGAAAAAACCCTTATTTTCAATAAAAAGGAAAAATGAATAAAAACAAAAATGTGCTTTAATATAACCTAGGAAAATTATATACATACATTGATTTCAAAAATAAATTATTAAATTATAAAACAAAATAAAGTGAGTCTAGGACACAAATTAATATGCATAATTAGGTAGCAAACAAATATAACCAGTTAACATATATAACAATACTTTGTACTCCATTTAAATAGCAAAATGAGACAAGATACATAGAAATAAACTTGAAATTATGAAGTATGATGGGCATGAAATGATATTTGTGCAAAATTTTGATGAGATGAATCCTTAGAATGACATAACTTTTCTCTAGATTAATTCATAAGCATAACACGATTTCTATAATGCTGTGGATATCGCTCTGTGTAAATAAAATTCTGATTGGCCAGTGGCCAGGCAGGAAGTATAGGTGGGACAAGAGAGAAGAGAATTCTGGGAGGTGGAAGGCTGGGGCAAAGAGACGCTGCCAGCCACCGCGAGGTCAATGAAGATGTAAAGGTACAGGTAAGCTATGAACCAAATAACAAAGTATAGATTAATAGAAATGGGTTAATTTAAGATAGAAAAACTAGATAACAAAAAGCCTGCCATGGCCATACAGTTTCTAAACAATGTATGTTTCTGTGTGTTTACTTGGTTGGTTCTGAGCGTCTATGGGCCTGGCGGGTGAGAGAGATTTGTCCTGACTGTGGGCCAGGCAGGAAAACTCTAACTACACTATAAGATAATATTGTGCACAGGAGAAAAGAGAGTGATGAACCAAAATACTTTATAGGATGCTGAAAATGAAAGGTAATACAAATACTTATAAAACCTCGGAGGCTAGCCTGTGATAGTATTGACAAATAAACAAAGATATCACCCAGAGAAACAGAACTGCTTGTCAAGAAACAGACTCTAAAACAAGGGAGGGGGAGTTCCTACTAATAAGAGTGACATTTTAAATCATAAGAGAAAAGACAGGCTTTAAATTGCCTAGAAGAGAAAACTTATTAAAAAAGATGCAGTCAGATCAGTATTTATTCCTCACATAAAAAATACAAATATCCAGTGGTCCAGATATTTGGAAAGAAAGGACTGAAGAAAAGAAAAAAGAAAGGGGGGAGATATGAGGGAGAGACTGTAAAGAGGAGAGTAATGGAAGGAGGGAGGGAACAGGAGTGGGGAGGCAGAGGGAGGGAAGGAGGGGGAAGAAGGAAGAAAGAGAGGGAGGAAGGAAACTGGTGGACCACTAGAATAAGAGAATCTCCTTCTTGGTCTTTGTCCACAGCAGCAAGCTCCCATTACATGCACAAGTAAGTAATTTCCTCTCACCTACAGTAACTTTTTTTTATTCTCCAGTAACCCCACAATAAGGAGATTGGTGGGATTGGTGATCCATTCAAACTCTAACCAATCAGCATCCCAAGCAGTTAGCCCTGTTTCAATACCGGTGTGTGGAGACTGAGGACCCTATTATAGGTGTTTTCCTGCTTGTGCACCAACATGTGGAACCATATTACCAGTCCTCTCTGTGTCCAAGAATAGAAGAAGCAAGAGACCCAATCCTCACACTAAAAGTGGGCGAGTAGAGGGAGTGAATGGGTGATACATAACCTAAAATAAAGCTCTGGAGTCAGCCCTGTCCAGCTCTGGGACCCCTTCTCTACACCAGAAGTAGCAATACTTGTCAATAGACTTTCATTTTATTCTGAACTGTTTTCACATCTTTTAACTCTTTAATTGTCTGAGAGAAAGAACCCACCACCTAGCTGGCATCGTAAGAAAAAGAGGGAGGGAAAGGACACTTAAGATGTATGAATTATTTTATTGTCTAAATTAGAAAGACTTCCCCACTGGTTCAAAACCTACAGGTAAGAAGAAAAGATTAAAAATTTGACTACATAACAAGCTCTCAAACAGGGAGAATGAGACTTTCCCAAGGATAAGCCTCCTACTTAGTTACCCAATATAAGCTATCAACCCTGAAACCATATACACACACAACAAAAGAGGGCTCAGCAGGTTGCATTTATATATTCATGTCAAATATGTAAATGAAGTAGTCAAAGAAAAGAAGGTTATCAATTTGAGAGTGAAACTGGCAACGGAAGGAGTGGAAGGGAGGAAAGAGAAAGGGGGAAGTGATGGTAAGTGTATTTTGATTAAAACTACATTTTTAAAAAATTCTCAAGATAAAATCACCATAAGTGAAGTATATTTTTAAAAGGTGAATTGGAAGGCAATATATCAATTTGAGTGGGAAAGTTCAGGAGCCAATTTCCAATTACTTTCTGTGCATGTGGTCTTTTTAAAAGTCTTGTCTTGAATGTAGCCCAGCTCAGCATGGTTACTGAGACACTCATTGCATGTCTGAGGTCAGCTCGGTTACACAATCATATGGATTTCCACTGGATGACTTTGCTTTTTGGAGGTGCATGAGGAGCTGTCAGAATTCTCTCACAGGAAGCTGAACACCCACCTTGTGATTCCTTCTCATCTGCCAGCTTTCTTTCCTTGAATATATTCTTCTCAAAGAATCTTTATAGAAAAGAAAGACACATGAATCTAGGAATACATTAATTATGTATTAATAATTAATAATGTAAATAGGCATTTAGGCTATAAGCTGTTGCAACATATTGCAAAAACATCATAGCACTTCTAGGCACAAAATTAAATATAAATATGAATTTCCACTATGGTTAAGTGAACACATGTGAAAATGTACATTCAAGCAGGCTCCATTTTGTGAATTTAAATTGAATTTATACTTCTTATATAATGGAAAAGTGGTATTTTCTTGGCTGAAGAGTACCTCAGGGATAGAGCACTTGCCTAGCATGCATTGGGTTCTCCTGCACTACAAAGCAAAGTAGAAACAAGAAGCTGGAGAGATGAGATGGTTCAATAGGTGCTTGCTTCTTTTCCAGAGAATCTGCGTTCAGTTCCTGGCACCCATGTGAGGTGGCTCACAACTACCCACACTTGGGTGCAACCCCAGATCCATGGCGTTTGACACTACATTCTGGCCTCCATGGAAGCTTGCACACACATGCATATACTTAGGCACATATGCATGTGCACGCATGTGCGTGCGCATACACACACACACACACACACACACACACACACACACACACACGTACACACACACAGAGTCAAAATATAAAATGTAAAAAATAAATCAGAGGAAAACACCTCAAACAATTCTATTTAACAGCAGAAAAAGCCACTTTTTCTTATTTAATTTACTGTAATCATGAACATAGAATCATAGCCATGTAATATTTCCTTGGGTTGGTGAATAATAAAACTTGTATCTTTTGATTAGTTGAATTCCTCAGTCCCTCAGTTCCTTAAGGAATATTGAGATAAATTCTAGGAAGTAAAGTTGTGATTTTTTTCACAATAAACTCAACCTGACACTGTTATATTTATAAAGAACTAACTGTTGTAGTAATTTTAAAACCCTAAGAGAATTCATGTTCATATTTCTCATTTTTGATTGAAGAAAAACCTCACTGTGCTCATTTTGGGTCGTTGCTAAGAGGGTTTGTGTGTTTTTCTTCTTTGTTTGCAGAGTACTCGGTTACTGGTGAGTGTCTTGTTGATGAGCTCCAGAAGACAGACTGTGCTGGTGGTTCGCCCCGTTTTCTGTCAGTGTAGCAAACTACAGAGACTTTCTAAAGAGCAAAGGTTTATTTGGGATTACAGTTTCAGAGGCTAAAGTCCATGCTCTTGGCCTCATTCCTTGGAACATGTAATGAGGCAGTCCAGCATGGTGGGGGTTCCTGGTGAAATAAAACCTCCCAATTTGTGGCCAAGGCATAAGAGAAGGTGAGACACCAAGAACCCATCAGCCTCTCAAAAGTACCCTCAGTAGCCAAAGACTTCCAATTAAGCCCCACTTCTAAAGGCATTGCCATGTCCTAACAATGCTACCCTGGGAACCAAGTATTTAATGGATGGAACTTTGGAAGACACTTAAGCGAAAGAGATGATCTTTTCACGTTTCTTAAATGTGCTGCCTTTGAAACAGTGATTCTCCTCTCTAGATTTAAAAAGACCAGTGTGGATTTCAGAGTTGGGTATATGTTTAGCCCAGGAACTGGCACTTTAGACTGTATTCTGGAATTTACAGTAGTATAGATTTGTTTACTTGTTTTGACATGGTCTCATGTAGCCCAGATTGACCTCAAACTTACTATTATAACTAAAGGTGACTTTGAACTCTTGATCCTCCTGTTTCTATCTCCCAAGTGCTAGCTAGTATCACAGGTGTGCACCACCATGAACAGCATTATTACAACAGTATAGCTTTTCTACACTATGCCTTGACTTTTTAAAAAGTAAAACACTCTTGGGTGTCTCTTTCCTTCTCTCCCTCTCTCCTCCTTCTCATCCTTTTCTCCCTTCTCTCTCTATTTGGACACCAATGCACAGACTTAAATTGTGAATATAAGCATTTGCCTATATATGGCTTCATAGCAACTTATCTAAGTATAATATTAGAAGGATTTCCAAAAAAAATGATAAAATTTGTACTCAAAGATCTGTTTAAAGCAATAAAATTTCTTGAGTCTCTCCATGACTGTCAACCTCCTCTTAAGCCCCTTAAGGAGCAGTAAGCTTAAACAGATTCCAAAATGGGAAGGGGCTAGTGTGAACACCATCACTCCCATCCAGACTTGGAGCCCTATCAGCTTTCATCCTTGGAAAGACTTCAGAAACACCCCAGCTGTCTGCTGGGGCCTATTTAGGGCATTTAACAATGACACTGAGAGGACAAGAAAGGATGAGTAAGAGCATGTCCACATATAAGTCTGTCCATAAATGACCAGCAAAGCATGCTCTTCTCTCTACTCTGAATTATAGAAGCTTAGTGTAAGGAAAGGTTACTTCAGATCCCTCTGTTACTAGCTGTTGAAGGAGCAGGAGAGTAGATGCCTTGTATAAGCCTCATATTAACAGATAAATTATACTACATAGAATACTGTGCAAAGAAGTTCTTTTCTGCATGACGATGTTTTGAATTTTATATCTTTGCTAGTAAATGTAATTTCCATGGAATATGTGGATATATTAGCTTAATTTGTGTACTATAAGTTTTATAAACATAAATATGTCCCAATAGAAATGCTTGCAATATTTCTAAATGTTAAACATTGAAATTAATTAATACTTTGGCCCCAAAGGAGCCTAATCCCTTGACACAGTTCCTCATGTTGTGGAGACTCCCAACCACAAAACTATTTTTGTAGCTATTTCATAACTATAATTTCGCTACTGTTATGAATTGTAATGTAAATATTTTTTAAGATAGAGGTTTGCCAAAGGAGTTGCAACCCACAGGTTGAGAACCACTGCTTTATGTAGATACAGAAGCTTTAACTGCAGGAGCCCAGAAAGGCAGTAACACCACACCTTGAACCTTTTATAGTGAGAAGCAGGGCTCCTTATTTCTCATATAGGGAGATTTTTTGATAGATATTCAAGAGTCTCTAAAGGCAGATTGAAAGTCAGGAGAGAAAGAAGCCACTTGTTCCTTTTTTGTACCCCCTCCCGTTACAGACACTCCAGTAATGGTTGTTTATCCTCTCAGAACAGAGTCAATAGCACTCATGAGTTATTCTCCTTGCACTTAATTAGTCACAGTCACAAAGATAGTATGGTCCTTGTTTTGTTTCATTTGTTTGACTTCTAAATTACATAGCATCTAAAACTCTAAATATCTTAAAGTTTCTATGCAATGAAGATGGAGTTGAAGAGAGACAATCAAGAGTTTAGATGTTATACTAGCCAAGGGGTGGTTCAGATGTGTAATCTAAAAATGTCAAGATAGGTCCAAGTAGCTTCCCTGAGGTTTTGAAGAAAAAATATTAAGAGACTTGAGTGAACCAGGAGAGTGAGTCAGTGGATGAAACCAAAGGATCAGAGCGGTAGAAAAAAAGTAGGAAATAAGTCAAGATTGTACATAGCGAGGCTGGGAAGCACTAACTGGGTTATGCAATGCATAGATGATTTTTGACCTTTGAGAAAACAGATCCAAAGGAGGAGGAGTGCAAAAGTCAATGTGTAAAAGAGAGAACCACAAGGGAGCAAGTTAAGTAGGTGGGGCTGACCCGTTGTTTCTGGGGGAGAAGTTACAGAGAAGATGAAATCTCATAGTTTCAATTTATATCTCTCTATTGGCTAGGGATGTAGAGCACTTTCAAAAGCATTTATTGACTTTTTTTGTTTATCTTGAGACCTGTCTGTTCAGTTTATTAGCCCATCTATTAATTGAAAGGTTCTATGATTTGATGAATATATGGATACTTATGAATGAATCATTATTCATTGCTGGTGAGGATATAGAGAGATATGAGACACCATGATAGAAATCAGTATGGAGAGTCCTCAAAAAATTAAAAATAGAAGTACCATCTGACCCTGATTTGCCATTCCTGGCTATATACCCAATGACCTCTAAGTCCTTCCATGGAGATACTTGAACACCCATACTCATTGCTACCTTCTTTGCAAAAACTGTGGAGCAATCTGCCTAGATGTCAACTTAGAAATAAATGCTACCTGTTTTTACTCATATGTGAATCCTAGATATGTTTGTGTGTCTGTATGTATATGGTGATATATGTATAGGACATGAAATTAGAAAGGGATCATGAAAGGGCCAAAATAGATCTTAAGAAAAGGAAGAGAGAACAAAAGAATACATATGACATGAGAGTTGAATAGTAGCTACTGAGGGGAGAAGGAACCAGAAAGAGTGGACAGAGGAGGCAGAAGAATAAACCAAAAAAATGTGTATGAAAAGCCATAAAACACCCATTATTTAGTATGGGGATTGGTAGTTAAGAAACAAATAAAAATATTGAGGGAGGAAAAAGACAGAGAAGACAGGTGTTAGGACAGTGGAATGGAAGGATTTTTGTGTTGGGTTTATGTTTGTTTGTTTGTTTGTTTACCTGCTGAGAAGAAACACGTAAAGAGGAATTGTTAATGATATTAAAGGACATCTGTAGATTGTCTTTCTCTATCCATTTAGAATCAAAGAAGACAAGAAAAGAAGAAAGTAAGTGCATAGACATGTCAGATAATAGAAATGGGTCAGTATTATCATTCACTGTTCTTTTGAATCATAACTTGGGGCAGCAGACGGGGGGGGGGGGGGGGGGGGGGGGGGGGGGGGGGGAACGGAAAAGGTGACAAACAGGGAAAGAGGTGGGAAAGGCGGCAGCAGAACGTTTTCATAGACTAACAAGAAGGGAATTTTGGCTTTCACAGAAAAAGCTGGGAGATTTGGAAATGTAAAATTTTGAAGTCAACCAACCAGAAGACAGTTTGACCATTTCTTTGAACATTAAAGATATTATGATCATATGATCCAGATAATTGTCTGTGGTATTTAACAAAATGATCTGAACACTTACATCACCACAAAAAATTATGCACTTGGGAGTTTATATCACAATTGCCCAAACTTTGAGGCAGCCCTTTGCCCAACCTCTTCAGGACTTTTCATGAGATTTCAGTCTTCTTAGAAGAGAGGTGAACAGTTTTTGTCAGCCTACCATAGTTTACAATGCAGAAACTATTGTAGTGTTTCCTGAGATGACTGTGACCAGGAATATTCTCTGTGAACTCATCCAACTTAGATAGTCTAAGATCTGTCTTTACTTAGCTGCCTGGGGCTAGATGCTTGTGTGTCTATGGTAGTATATTCTGGGATGGCTATGTCTGCTCTATGTGAACACCATCCTCCACCAAGCTAGCCTAGCCTGTCTGTCATGACATCAAGTTCTGAGAGAAGTGAACACCACACAAAACCTCCAGAAGACCCATGGAGCAATCATTATCACACCACCTTTTTTGATTATTTGTTTGTTTGATTTGTTTTGTTTTGTTTTTAGAGACAAGGGTTCCCCTGTGTAGCTTTGGTGCCTTTCCTGGAACTCACTCTGTAGCCCAGGCTGGCCTGGAACTCACAGAGATCTGCCTGCCTCTGCCTCCCACGTGCTGGGATTAAAGGCATGCGCCACCACCACCCAGCTCATTCCACCTTCTGCAGGCAAAGCAAATCACTATCCTGAGCAGAGTTACAGAGCAGGAAAAAGGACATAGTCACATGGCAGGGTATGGATGGGGCAGGAACAGAGACATACCAGCTATGGATCCTGTTGCTGTGTGATAAGAAAAGAGTATGTGTCAGAGGGATGAGTGGTGGTCTGGAAAATTATACAAGTCTTATAAATCGGAATGAAAACTGTGTGCTGGTAGGTAATGCAAGGCATGGAAAGTGGAGGCAAAAAGGCAGTAGATTGGCATCTCACTTCAGGAAAATAGCCCTGCTAGCAATAAAGTATGTGAACTTGAGGCAGCCAATCCTTTCCTTGTAAACAAATACCTGAGATGGAAACCTGCATAGTTATCTATGTATTTATATCCTATCCCCTTCCAGAGAAGATATGACTCTTACATCTCTCCCATAGTTACTTTCAAAATTATATTTATTTATCCCCTCTTTGCTGCTAGAAAGAATTTGAAGCAGCTCTTTTGAATTCTGCCCAAAGGCCATCTTGGAAGCATGTCATGGCCTGCCTTAACTGAGCTACCCATAAATGAAGCTTCAGAGCTCCCAGCCAGAAATATTCCTGGAGGCAAAGTAAACAGGTGAATTCGGCTGTTTAAAAACACATGTAAGCACTTTATTTAGAACTCTGATTCCATTATGGCTGAAGCGCAGGGAACGGAGGGCGAGTTAAAAAAGAATACTCTTCATCCTGGCTGTCTTAGAAAACATTACAATGACTTCTGCTTTGCCATCTCCCAAATAGCTGGTAAAACTGTTTGGGGAGCAAAGCGTAGATGCCCAGAAAGGCCCTTTAGAGACCAGACGGGCTGGCAGCAAGGCTGCTTTCCATCGAGTGTTAAAGTGAAGCAAACTTGAACAGGCCAGTTTGCTTTCTGTCTTCCATCTGCAAATGAAAGAAAAATGAAACTAAGGGAGGGTGGGAGACTTCTGGGATTTGCATGGGACTGTCTTCCTTAATATTGGTGAGGTTTATTTAATTACTCATTTACCATAATTTTTTAACCAAGGTGAAATTCATCTTTAAGTTAATTGTAGTCAAGTTGAGGTTAGGAGTCTTGATCCTCCCATTGTCATTTGCCTTCCCAGGTTACCAAATTGGAGCAGTGTATGTCTCCACTAGCACAGAGGCTGCAGAGAGTAACAGTGTATCCTTGGGAGTTGTTTGTAGATAAATGTACGTTCTTATTAAGAGCTTATATGTAACCACAAGCAAAGTTCTGTGGAGCCAGGGGTAATAGCAACAGCCTTACTTTCTCTTGGTTACTACACCCCTTGTCTTAGAGCCCTGTTCTCACTACTCTAATACCATTTCTAGAGGCTGACTTAACCATGCACTTCTGTTATCTATACAATGGGCTTCACTTGCAGTGTATCCCAAAGGTAGGCTGCATTCAGTATGGCCCTGGGCTTCAATTCTACCTGGTAGCTATATAATGTGTAGATGTTTTCTCATTTACAAAGATGATGTCAAAGCAAACTCTATAAAAGCTTTCACTTAGAGGATGTGAAGCAAGGGGAATACTCTTTTGCTGTTGATGGGAGAGCAAACTTGTACAGCCACTTTGGAAATCAGTATGGCTGGTTTTTCAGAATATTGGAAATCAGTCTTTCTCAAGACCCAGCTACATCAGTCTTGGGAATATACCCGAGGAATGCCCAATCATACCACAAGGACACATGCTCAACTATACTCATAGCAGCATTATTCATAATAACCAGAAACTGGAAACAACCTAGATGCCCCTCAACCAAAGAATAGATTAAGAAAATGAGGTACATATACACAATGGAGTATTAATCAGCAGTAAAAAACAATGACATCATGAAATGGTGGATGGAACTAGAAAATATCCTGAGTGAGGTAACCCAGGCTCAGAAGGACAAACATGGTATGTACTCACTCATAAGTAGATACTAGATGCAAAGCAAAGAATAACCAGACTACAACCCACAGCTCCAGAGAAGCTAGGAAACAAGGAAGACCCTAAAAGGGACGCATGGATCTCCCTGAGAAGGGGAAATAGATGAGATCTTCATGAGTAAATTAGGGATGAGGGAGGCCAATGGAGGGTAGGGGATGGGGATGAGAACATAAGGGAATGGGATGGTTGATCTGGAACAGGGATGGAGTGGGAGAGCAAGGAATGAGATACCATGATAGAGGGAGCCATCATGGGATAAGGAGAAACTGGGTGCTAGGGACATTCCCAGGAATCCACAAGGACAAACCTAGCTTAGACTACTAGCAATTGTGGAGAGGGTGCCTGAACTGGCTTACCCCAGTAATCCTATTGGTGAGTACCTTAACCATCATCCTAGAGCCTTCATCGAATAACTGATGGAAGCAGATGCAGAGATCCACAGCTAAGCACCAACCAGGCTGAGCTCCAGGAGTCCAGTCAAAGACAGAGAAGAGGGATTCTATAAGCAAGGGGCATCAAGATCATGATGGGGAAACCTACAGATACAACCAAAACAAACTAGTGGAAACTCATGAAATTTAGACCAATACCTGTGGAGCTTCCATGGGACTAGACTAGGCCCTCTGCACAAGTGAGACAGCTGCGTAGTTTGATCTGCTTAAGGGGCCCCTGGCAGTAGGATCAGGATCCATCCCTGGTCCATGAGCAGGCTTTTTGGAGCCCATTCCCTATGGTGGGACACTTTGCACAGCTTGGACCTTCCTCTACTGAATATACCAGGTTCTGCTGACTCCCCATGGGAGGCCATACTTTTTTGGAGAAGGAAATGGGGGGTGAGTTGGAGGCAGAAGGATGGTGGGGAGGGAGGAAGGAAGAGAGGGGGATCTGTGGTTGGTATGTAAAATGAATAAAAAAATTCCTTAACAAACAGCCAGCTCATGCACTAAGGACAGGTCCCGGTCCTGGTCCCACTGCCTGGGTGCCTCCCAAACAGTTCAAGCTATTCAATTGTCTCACTTATCAGAGGGCCTGAGCCAGCTGGGGGCTCCACAGCCTCAGGTTTAAATGAATCCCCAGGGGAGTCTTGGCCCTGGAGGAGATGGGAATGGAGGGGAGGGGATGGGGGAAGGTGGGGGCAGGGGCGGGAGGGGGGAAGACAGGGGAACCCATGGCTGATGTGTAAAATTAAAACACAAATATAATAAAAAAAAGTTAATAAAAAAAGAAGACAATTCCTTAACAAAAAAAATCAGGTGATTGCCATAAAATGAATTAATCAAAATAAATGCACAAATATGACTCAATAATTAGAATGAAATATTTTTAACTATGAATTTAATTAAAATTTCTATTGCTCCTCATTTTCTTTACCTTTGTTTTTCTACAACAGAGGAGGGGGAAAAGCCTCTACTTGCTGCTCTGCTGTATCATATGCTCAGCATGTTAGAGTATTTTTAAACAACATATCCCTCAATAGCCCTGGCTCTGAAGACACACTATACCGCCATGGTACTAATACTAATACCAGATCTTCTCACACCAGCTATGAGCTGGTGCTTTTCCAGTTTCTGTGAGTGACAAGCTATCCACAGTCTTCTCTTTGATCAGGGATGTGAACTTCGAGACGTCTGGTCTAGGTTAGGGCTGGTGCGTGTGGTTGTGCAACAGTTCTCAGAACAGAACTGAATATTCTGTGCAGAGATCACGGCTGTGGGGACCGATCAATGCCTGGCAGTCATTAGAATGAAGCTGCCTCTCAGTGCAACTTCTTAAATGTAACTTGGGAGGAGACCCACTCCTGGGGAAACATTGCATTGAAAAGAGCCTCACATTCCAGTCTTCAGTTTTCACTACTGTGTGAAACTCAGCACTTAGTGTACTTGTGCTTTCAAAATGTGCTGAAGGCACTTGCCATGTCCCCTAAAAACTGCTGGGATAAAAACTTCAAAATGATTTCATAAGATAGCATGGAGCAAGATTTTCTGTCTTTCATGCTTAGGGAGACTTTGTTTTTGCAACTAACTGGACTCAATTACTTTAAAAATCACCTATAACTCAGTGTTCTCTGGTTAGCAAGATTTAGTAGTTTGGATTTCTATAATAACTAATATTTGGGATGAGCTCAGTTTGAGTACCATTACAGTATGAACTACTAGAAAGATAGCCAATGAGCACTAAAGCCACACAGGCCAGGTTTGAGCCCAGCTTTTCCAGTCTATAGGTTTGTGGTCTGGGACAGCTTACTTTCTCAGCCTCAGTTGCATCACTTGCTGAGAGGTCTGAGGACTTACCCTCTGCTCTTGTGAGGGTCACAACCAGCTTGAGATGCTGACCAAACGTCCATGTCTTTCTTTCAGCATCTCCCTGGAGAGGATGCCACTCCAAACCTTTGAAACATGCCCACTCTATAATTTAAGTGATACTTCTAGATTAAAGGGGTCTTATCTTCATCTTCATAAAATTACCCAGGATAAAATATAATGTTTGTCCACAAATAACCTCAGGTAATAAAGAAGTCTATAAAGAATGACATGGGTGGTTCTCTAGCCTTTAAATTTTGGAGACATTCTTTTTATTTCTAATTAAAAAAGTCCTCTGAGGGAACTAAAACAATTTTGGTAGGTTGTTTTCTATTAACATACAAAATGTTGAATTTAACAACTGTCAATTAAATACAGTTTTTTTTTTAATCTAGGTGGAGTTACTTTAAAAGGTGAAAAAGCAAGTCACTCTAGTAGTATTAAGTCACAGACCACAGAGAAATAACAGAAACTGGCACCTTGTTCCAGAATGAGTTGTGCCACATTATGGAGGTTCAACATGGTGAAATTAGAGGGCCTGTTCCAACAGGGAAATTCTCCAGAGGACAGCTATCTCTTGTAGTATGCTCATGATAGAAATCAAAGGCCTTTTTACAATGTCATGTCTCTTGGTGAGAGAACACACCTTCCATGGTAGCACATGGAAAGATATTTGATGAGGACTGGAAAGGGGACAAGAATGTGTAGAGGTGTTAGAGGTGGAAGAATGGTACACAAAAGGCAGTGGGCCATTTGACCCAGCAGAAGAGCAGGTGCTGTGTATCACAGGAGACTTTGAAGTAGAAACTCATGATGGTATGATTTCCATGGGTGAACTGCATCAGGAAAATACCTTGAGTTGTTTGTGCAAATAACTCTTACTCAAAAACAACTGACACATTGCAAAGTTGTGGCCTCACATCTGTCTTTATTATTTTTTCTTTATTCTTCAAAGCACTAACCACATTTATTGTGCTTTATAATTTGTTTATCAAGATTTTAATTGCTCTTACATCTCCTTACTAGAATATAAGCTTCCTGAGGTCAGGGTTGTATTTTGGTCACTTTTTATATCCAATTTTTTCCTAGAATGGATGGGTGAATGTCCACATGCATCATCTCTGTGAGGATGCAAAAACATGATTCTTCTTAGATAGTAATGAATAATACATGCTCATTCTATTTTATAAATGGAGCTATCAGTTCAAGTGCACAACTGTGAAATAAATGGAGAACTCCACAAACTGAGAAATGCCATCTCAATATATATCTAGAAAAATATCCTTGCCTGGAATGCTTTAAATTACTTTTTTGAAAATTTTGGTTGTCTTGGTTTCTTCACCTCTCCCCCAGTGTAAATATTATTGTTATAGCATATCTGTCTCCATTTGGCAAAATGAAAATTATGATGAGCCTACTCACCTGTATGAATTTAATCTCTGAGAGGGAATCCTATAGTGAAGAACAAGCATTTGGAACAAGATCAGATAGAGAAGGAAACATAAGCAGAGATGAAGGTTCCTTGGATTCTGGAAGGCATTTCCCATCTGATTCCCACCCTATTCTCTCTAAAATAGCAGAACAATAAAAAGGAGCCAGCTACAGATATATAAAAATTTTGAAGCCTTTATTATACAATAAATATTAGGTAAACATCATATTTTAATATATTACTTCTACTTAAAGAAAAAAGCTTAGATTGTTGATTAAAGACAATCCTAAATGTGTAAAGACATATAGATTTAGGAATTGAGTAGAAGCATGAAGGGCAAGGCTCGAGGGAAAGAGAGCTTAGGGGAGCAGGAGATCCCAGCTGGATCAAGAACAGAGAGGGAGAACAAGGAATAACAGACCATGATAAATGAAGACCACATGGGAATAGGAAGAAGCAAAGTGCTTGAGGGGTCCCCAGAAATCCACAAAGATTCCTCCACAATAGACTACTGGCAATGGTCGAGAGAAAGCCTGAACTGACCTACTCTGGTGATGGGATGGCCAAACACCCTAACTAGTGTGCTAGAACTCTCATCCAATGACTGATGGAAGTGGATGCAGAGATCCTCAGCCAGGCCCCAGGTGGAGATCCAGGAGTCCAGTTGTTGAGAAAGAGGAGGGATTGTATGATTGAGAATTGTTGAGACCAAGATTGGAAAAGGCACAGGGACAAATAGCCAAACTAGTGGAAACACATGAACTATGAACCAGTAGCTGAAGAGCCCCCAACTGGATCAGGCCCTCTGGATAAGTGAACTGTTTGGGAGGCCCCCAGGCAGTGGGACCAGGACCTGTCTTTAGAGCATGAGCTGGCTGTTTGGAACCTGGGGCCTGTGCAGGAACACTGCTCAGCCTGGGAGGAGGGGACTGGACCTGCCTGGACTGAATCTAACAGGTTGAGCTGAATCCCCAGGGGAGTCCTTGCCCTGGAGGAGATGGGAGTGGGGGGGAAGGGCTGGGGGAGGGTGGAGATGGGGGCGGGAGGAGGGAGGACAGGGGAATCCATGGCTAGTATGTAAAATTAAATCAAATTATAAAACAAAAAAATAAAGAAGTATGTAAAAATAAAAATTCCCTAGGAATACTAGGATTCAGAGTAACCCAATAATTATACAAACATCAAGGAAAATTAGTTCTGACGGGTGAAATACAATTGTGGCAAGCAACATATTTATGACTTTGACTAATCTAATATTTTGAAAGACTTTCTCTGCTTCTTGGAGCAGATGTTAAAGTTAAAGTGGGTGAAAGGAAAGCAACCGGCTTCTGTCTGCTGTCACGGAGAGCAAGTTTCACACTGAAAACTGAAGATGAAAGAATGAACAGGAAATGCAATGGAAACTTTGTCACCAAGTTAAATAGACAGTTAAGTAAAGGGATTGATCCTAGCTGTTGAATTGTACAAAGCATAAAGAGCAACTAATATCTCTCATTTAAAACTCTTCCATGGCCACCTATATCATGCTATCAAATTTAGAAAAGCAGACAATAAGAAAAAGAGATATAATGTATATGAAGATCAGAACCACAATGCTACACAATTTCTCACTGAATAGGAGAGCTACAATAAAAACAGAGAGAAAACAACAACAACAACCCAAAAAACAACCCAAACCTGTTTAGCTCTTTACCTCAAAATTTCAACATAGATTTCCCAATGATTCAGCAAGCCTCCTCTTAGGTTCACCCAGGAGAATAATAGTGAAGGAGGGCTTAAGAAGACATCAGCATTCAGTGAAGTATTAGTAACAACAAAAACAATAATAAATACCCACTACTTGCTTCAGGCTGCATTGGGTGGAGCTAGCCAAGGCAGTGCTGGAGAGTTTGCCCAGGTAGTGACAATGAGGGAATGTTGGAGGGCTGACCAACCCAGCTACAATCCAGGCCCAGAAACCAGGGCTATAAGTTGGCCCACCCCAACATACACTGTATCTATGAACTTTTGGAGTATATGAAGGGGACAAACCTACAGATCCAAAACATCAGAATGTCCATGACACAGGACAACAACAGGATATCCAAGGGGAACCCCAGTGAGAGCCCATTATTGGTGGTATAGCAGAATCCAGAGGCCTCAAACCAGACCAATGACTCATGACAATGAACAAGTAAAGATGGATGGACTAAAGGGCACACTGTGTGACTTAATGGGCCACACTATAGCTTCAGTGATGAGATTCTTCTCCTTTTGTTTGTTTGTTTTGTTTAATTGGTTTTTGTTTTTCTTTTAAATTTAGTTTTGATTTGGGGAAAGGTTGCAAGGGCAGAGAGTGGATGAGAGGGGACAGGGAGATAAGTGGGATCAGAATGTATGCTGTAAAATCCATAAAGAATCAATAAGTTAAAAAATATAGAAATAAGCCAAATGCTCATAAACTAATGGTATAATAAACAATGAAGTATTATCTTAGCAGAAGCAAAACAAAACAAAATACCATAAAGTTCTTACACCTATAAATCAAGTAGAAGCTAGGCAGAAAAAGTCATGTTTGTACAATCCAACTTATTTTAAAGACACGGAATTGGTCAGTATGTGGAGGGCACAGTGATAGCCACCAGTGCTGGGAGTGGTCAGAGTGGAAGCAGGAAGTGACTACCTAACAGACTTGGGTTTCCTTTTGGAGTTACGGGAATTCTTTGCAAGTAGATACTGGTGATGATTTACATATTTGGAATGTACTAGAAGACATTGGCAGGGCTATATATTTGAAAACGATGTAAGCAATGAGGTTTATCTCAATTAAAATACCTCAAGTCATATAGGAAAAGAGGGCTATAAAGACAGTTCCCAAAAGGTTTTCAGTGACATACAAAAATCATGTGGAAATAAAATTGAAAAACAAACAAGAATCTAATAAAAATATGGTACCATAGTTTTATATTCCTAAGAAATGAACAATTGCCATATCATCAATGACAACTGAAAAAGACTTGAACCTAAAAGCAAAAACTATATTCTTGGAAGAAAACATAAATATAAATCTTGGTGGCCTTGAACCAGGCAGTGGTTTGTTAAGTATGATGTCACCTCCTAAGAAACAACAATAATTAGTAAACTAGAATTCACAAAACTTAAATATTGTAGCACTTTAAGAGATGCCATTGAGAAAGCATTGACAAATCATTGAGAAAGTACTAATAAATCATACATTTGGTAAGGCATTAGTATTCAGAATATAAAGTATTCAGAAAAACCTCTTGCAATGCCACAATAAAGACAACACGATTGAAAAATGGTCAAATACTTTGAATAGACATTTTTCCCCCTAGAACTAACCAATAGGTGGGAGAATAGTAGAAAGATATTCATTAGTGTTAGTCTTCCTGAAAATATACCCCAGATCCTCAATGGACACTACCATATATTCACTAAGACTGTTGCAATCAAAAAGTCAAACCATAACAAGTGTTGTCTAGGATGTGGAGGAATGTGAGCCCACTTATACTGCTAATAACCCAAGATGGTGCCACTACTTCAGACACAGGAAGGTCAAACAGTCACCATAGGACCCATCCATTTTACTACACCCACCATAGTGAAAAGTATGTTCACACAGAAACCTTTATGTAAGTGTTTATGGTGCCATTATTCACAAAAACCAAAGTTAGGGAACAGCTCAAGTGTTTGCCACATAAAGAATGGGTAAAGCAGGGTGTTTCTGAACAATGAAATATTATTTGAATGAAGTACTGGTGAATTTCCAGGCCTCAGTAAACCTTGAAAGAATGGCACTAACTGAAAGAACATAGTCACAGAAGATTGCATATCAAATAACCTCATTTATAAACATGACCAGTAACTAAATTCAAGGCAAGAGACAAAATATGAATGTCTGTGTTAGGTTGGACAGAAAGGAAGTTCAAATGATCAATTTCAGAGAATGTTCTGATTTTAAATTATGATAGCATTTTCACAAGTTTATGAGGATACTCAAAGTAACTGTGTTACAAAGCTGAGAAGGGCAAATTATATAAAGCAAAACAACAAGAAGTCAATGAGAATAATGACATTGAGTAACACCATGTCTGATCGTTTTTTATAATTGGTCTAAACAAACAGATACAGGAATAGACATGAACAATGTTTCTTGGTCCAATCATTGTTTTATATACTTATTTATTTCGATAAATAATTATCTGTTTAACGCTCTAGCTGTTAGCATGAACCTGGGAGAGTGGGACCTACAAATGAGGCAGACTGAAGTATCATGCAGTAGCCAACTTTATTGAGAGAATCAGACAATTTATACTCTGAGAGTTCAGAGGAGTCACCTGAGTAAAATGTACAATCCCAAGGACAAGCCACCTGTGGCACAAACATGTTTTTCAATGGAGGCACATGAATAACAACAGCTGAAGTCAGCTCACTCCTATCTGCTACACCTAGAAGGAGCATGAAAGCACATTCCAAGAACCATTTTGTATTTTTGAAGAAATTTAGGTCACAAGACTCTTGTCTTGTTTCCTTGGAGTTTCTCCACAAGTGCTCAGAATTCCCTTTGCACAACTCTGCTCTTAAACTGTGTTCCAACAATTATCTGCTGCTACTTCATTGAAAGTGCCTGCTTTGATCTGGGCATTGGAGTTACAGAGGTCAGAATGAGATAGGTCTCCATGGCATTAGCCTACTAACTAAAACAAACAAACAAAAACATTCTTTTAATTAGAAAAGAAAAGTTCCCAGAAGTTACATAAGCTAGTAAATAACAGTAAAAAAATTTTAACTATTATATGTGACAATAAAGTCCAGACTGTTTCATTGGTCATGTTTCCAAACGCAGCATGCTTGTGTCTAAGAGAGTCATGGTATAACTAAGGAGAGTTACAGAGTCAAATCACTGTGTGCCTGAAACCCAAGAGCTTATACTGATCTCCATCTCCAGCATCTTCACAGAGTTCTGATCCTGGTTGGATGCTAGTCAATATTCTTATTGGCAACATAAATGAAGACACAACCGCATTTGCTATTGACACAAAGCTGGAAGAGACAGTTAATGCACTCAACAGAGAAGAATGAGGATTCACAGAGATCCATCAGATTGGAACTATGGCTTGAAACTAATACAAGGCTCAAGGAGAACTGGATTAACAGGAATTCACATGAAAAAGACTTGGATATTTTAATTGACAGGCAGCTCAATGTGGTCCAAAGGTGTGAGCCAAAAGAGCTAAAGCACTCTTATCTTGTATTAAGAGAAATACAGCATCCAGGAAAAGGAATGCAAGCGCATTTCTGGTCTCTGCTGTTGTCAGATTCAGTAGAGTTTGGCTGTGCGGGCAGTCATTTATAAGAGAAGCATCAGCACACTGGAGCAAGTTTAGAGAAGAGGAGCCAGAAGAATGGCACTGTCGTGTGAAGAGCAGGGGGACTTAGCTTGGAAGAGGAGAGCATGTACCCACACAATGGGAGGTGGGACTGCGGGGAACTACTGAAAAAGAGTCTGGGTGACCACTTAAAGCTGTTTGATTGAACTTCCTTGAGGAATGGTTTAATGACCTCAAAGATCTTCATGAGCTTTTAAAAAGCAAGAACAATAATAAATAATTTTCATGATATCAACTAATTGTTGTAGTTAGCCTCACAAGAGTTTATAAAGAGCTTTCAACTCTCATTTCCCCATTTATAAATGAGGAAATTGAGGCCTTAGGCTGAGTAACTTTTCCCAAGACACATGACACAAACACAGACTGTGGAATTCCGGCTGCACATAGAAAGTTCTCTTCTAAAACTCTGTCTTGCTGGGTCGTGGGGGCATACTCCTTTAAGCCCAGGACTTGGGAGACAGTGGCAGAAGGATCTCTGTGAGTGTGAGGCCAGCTTGGTCTACAGATTAGTTCTAGGACAGCCAAGGCTAGACAAAGAAATCTTGTCAAAAAAAAAAAAGAACAAAACAAACAAACAAAAACCTCTCAATCTCCATGTCTTCTAGCGTGCTTAATGAATTGACTATAGGAGAAAATTTTATTTGAATTCTATATGCTTATAGTGACTATAAATGAAGACGTGTTGTGTGTTGGACATCTAAATAATTCAAGGTCAACTAGAACTCTTATCTCTGTGGAAAAAAAGGCTCTTTTCAGCAGAATCTCAGGATTCTCAGGTCCAGCATTTAAAAAAGCAGATAGCTTAGCTCATGTCTCATTCCTGGATCATTTCAAGAAAGAGAGTGCCAGAGTACACAAAAGTAGATAGCTTGGTTTCAGATTTTCATTCCTGAATTGGGACTTCAATATGCATGCCGTGCTAGCAGAAGCCTAGCAGAGCATGGAATGAAGAGAGGATGGAAATTACTGTATTTACTGGTATGTCAGGCATTTAACTTTCTGCAGTGTGTGTGGTTTTATTTTCTTGTTCCTAGCAGTTGAGTAACTGACCAATGTTTCCTGATAGACTTGAAAATATGTGTTTAGTTTAAATTTCTAGGCTCCAACACAAATTGTAGGCCACTGTTAGAGGAGAAAAGTGGCAGCATCTTCCGTACATTCCTTTCTCCTTAATTAGTGTACATTTACTGGGTTTTATGAGAATATTTTCATACAATATTTAAAGTATTTTTACCATATTCCTCCCCTATGCTCCCCTCATCTCCCCTTTCTCTCACACCCCCTCCTGTTAGTTCCCTTTGCTTTTCTAGGCAACTTCTTGTCTACATTCCTTTCACACATACATGCAGGACTTTGTGTAACTATATAAAATAAAAACTCCACAAGTGTGAGAGAACATGCTATATTTGCTCATTCTAACTTCATTTGATCTGATCATTTCTGCTTGCCTTAATTTTCCTCCAAGTGACATAATTTTATTCTTTTTGACTGAAAGAAATTATATTATATAGCCTGTCTTGAAAAACAACAACAGCAAAAAAGAAATTATATTATATACATACTACATGTTTTCTTTATTAACTTTTCTGTTTATGGACACTGAAGTTGACTTTATAACTTACCTCATTGTGAATAATGTTGCAATAAACACTATGTGCAAAAATCTCTGCAATATGTTCACATGTAGTACATCAGGTACATACACAGGAGTGGTAGCTGGGTTATATAGTAAATTCTTTTTAAGCTTTTTAAGGAATCCCCATTCTGATTTCATAGTGACTAGAAATTTACATTTCCATCAACACCATAGGTTTCCTTTTTCTCCACATCCTCACAAGCACTTGTTACTTATTTTTTATTAATGAATGTCATTCTGATTTTGAAGAGATAAATCTCAGTATAGTTTTAATTTACACTTCCCTATGACTAGTGATGCTAAAGATTTTGTATTTTTATTGGCCATATTTTGATAATAATCTGTTCATTTTATTAGTCCATATGGTGGCTAGATTGTTTGATTTCTTGGCATTCAGATTTTTGAGTTCTTTGTGTATTCTAGATGTTAGTTTTCTATTAGTTACAAAATATTTTCTCCCATTCTGTAGGCTACCTCTTCATTAGATTATTTCATTTACGGTATAGAAGCTTTCTTATTTCATGCAATCTTATTCATCAATTTCTGGCATTGTTCCCTGAACAATTAAAGAAATTTACAAAAAGTCCTTGTCCAACCTTGTCCTTGTCTTGAAAATTTTTTCTCCTTTTTTCTCTAATAGTTTCAGAGTTCCAGGTCTTATGTTCAGATCTTTACTTCATTTGGAATTATTTTCTAATCAGGGTTAGAGATGAAGACTTCATTTACTCTTGTACATGAAAATATCCAGTTTTTCATTATCACTTGTTGATCTGTCTTTTTTCCATGTATTATTTTGGCATTTTGTAGAAAAAATCAGGAGACTATAGCTGTGTAGGGTGAATTATGAATCCTCTACTCTACTTCATTGACCTGTGCGCCTGTTTCTATGCCAGGATCCTGCTGTTTTGTTCCTATTACTCTCTAGTGTAGTTTGAAATAAAGTATGGTGATACGTGTAGCACTGTTCCTTGTGCTCAGGACTGGATATTTGGGGTCTACTGTGCTTCAAATTTTAGGATTTTGTTTTCTCTTTCTGTGAAGAATGTCATTGGAATTTTGACGGGGCTTGCATTGAACCTATAGACTGTTTTGGTTACTATTTCCTATTTCACAGTATTGATCTTGTTAGTCCATGAGCATTGGTTGTATTTCCATCTTCTAGTGTGTTCTTCAGTTTACTTCTTAAGTGTTTTCCAATTTTTAGTGTAGGGGGTCTTTTTCTTCCTTAAAAATGTATGTTCCAAGGTATTTTTTTAAGCTATTATAAATAGCATTTAAATTTTTTTCCCTCAAGTGTGTTTGTTATTGGTATATAGGAAGGCTACTGATTTGGGGGTGATGATTTGAATACTGCCACCTTGCTGCAAGTGTTTATCAGTTCTAATCGTTCTGATGAAGTCTTTAAGGGGTGTCTTATGTATAGGATCATATCATCTGCAAATGAGAATCTTTTACTTATTTTCAATTTCTATTCCTTTTATTTTCTCATTTTGTCTTATTGGTCAAACGAAGACTTGAAGTACTATAATGAGGAAGTGTAGAAAGAGTTGGCCCTCTTGTCTTATTCCTGAAGTACTTTGAGTCACTCTTAGTATAACATTGGATATAGGTTTCTTATGTGTAGCCTTTCATATTTTGAAGTATGATTCCTCTAGTCCTACTTTCTTCAGGGATTTTTAAACAAAAGGTTACTAGACCTTATATTGAACACAATAACTTCAGAACCATGAAACTAGAAATAAATTCATTCCTTCATTCATTCAGTGAGGTGGACAAATGCACTAACTATAGATTTTAAGAAATGAAGTAAATAACATAGATATATAGATATGAGGCTCTTGAGAAATAAGAGGCAGGTCTACACATGATCCAGCTATCCTACCTCTGGGCCGTATCCAAAGGATATAGTATCTTCATGGCAGAGCCAGCTACACCCCTCTCATGTGTGCTGCTTTAGGTGTCACAATAGCTGACAATATAACAAACCTAAAAGTCCATCAGCACATGAATAGATAATATGCAGTGTATGCAAATGAAATATTGTTTAACTATAAGACTATAGGATTCTGTCATTTGCTCCAAAAAAATGGAAAATAAATTCTGAATAATCTACATATGTGTTTTTTCCAAGAACTCCATCTGAGTGTACAGTAGTAATTACTAGAAGCTGGGAGATATGGGAAGAAATGAAGAAAGCAGGACATTGACTAAGAACATAGTTACAGAATAAGTTATACTGTGATAAAGCATAATGTGCTGGCTGTAGTTACATCAGCCTACTACATATTTATGAATGACTAGAGCAGATAGGTTCAAAGACCTTATTCAAAAACATAATGATGAAAAGATGGAAGTGATAATTACTGTGATTTACCAGCACATATTGTAAAATGTATTCATATATCATAATCTACTCACAATTATGCACGATTATTATATGCTAGTCAAAAAATTGAGACATTGAAATAGATGAAAACTTTAAGGACAGCAGGTTGATTTTTTATACTATATTCTCATATTGAATTATCACACTGCATGCTATAAATATGAATGATTATAATAAGAACTAGAAATATAAATCATACATATCATACAAATGCATCCAGTTAGAAGGGAGGGTCAAGAAGGCCATTCTGAGCTTATTAGGTTTAAACTGAAGCTAATTTTGAAGAAGAACCTGAGCACAGACAGCTTTGGGGGAAAACCATTCTACATGAGTTCAGAAAACTCAAAAGATCCTGCGACAGAGAGACATTATGGCCACACTGAGCAGATTACAATAATCTGTACTGCTAGGCTTGTACTATGATGTCAACAATGGAAAAGACCTCACTGGAGGTTGCATGTAGACACCAGGATTGACTTTATACTTGTAGCTGATGTTATAGGTGCTTCACCTATACATGAGGAGTTTGGGAGACACTACTCTAGTTCTACATACTCTCCAGAGATTTTTAGCATATTCCAGTCTTTCATCAAAGTCTGGGACAGAGCAGTTTCTTTTCTCAAGTTTGAGAGATCAGGCCAGCTCCTCAGGCCATCCATCCGTGCTCAGGCTCTCAGTCCACCCTTACCTTCCTTCACTCATTCCTTTTCCTGTTTGTATGTTATTTAACTGTCTGACATCAAACAACATATGGGGTATGCGGTTCTGAACAAAATCAGGCCTAGATTTATTTCCACAAAGTTTTCATTTAATTAGGAGTGGGTTAACCAGAATGCAATTGTATCTACTGTATGTTTCTATATTTTCTATTTTTCTTAGCTAGTAATTATTGGATGTCTATTAAATTCTAAGTATGTTACATGCATTATCTTTTAAATGTTGAGTTAATTGTAAAGAGATACTATGGCCATGGCAACTCTTAACTAAGAAATTTTTTATTCATTTTATATACCAACCACAGATCCCCCTTTCTTCCCTCCTCCAGTCCCCCCTTCCAGCCTTTCTCCCCAACAACCCCTCCTCCAAAATGGTAAGGCTTCCCACAGGAAGTCAGCAAAGCCTGATACATTCAGGTGAGGTAGGTCCAAGCCTCTCGCCTGCATCAAAGCTGTACAAAGTGTCCCACCATAGGTAATGGGCTCCAAAGAACTAGCTCATGCACCAGGGGTAGATCCTGATCCCACTGCCAGGGGTCCCCTTAAGCAGATCAAGCTACACAACTATCTTGCTTATGCAGAGGGCCTAGTCCAGTCCAATGGAGGCTCCACAGGTGTTGGTCTAAAGTTCATGAGTTCACACTAGTTCATTTTGGTTGTCTCTGTAGGTTTCCCCATCTTGATGCCTCTTGTTTATAGAATCCCTATTCTCTCTCTTTGACTGGACTCCTGGAGCTCAGCCTGGTGCTTGGCTGCATCTACTTCCATCAGTTACTGGACAAAAGATGACAGGGTATTCACCAATCTGATTAGCAGGGTAAGCCAGCTCAGACACCCTCTCCACTATTGCTAGTAATCTAAGCTGGGGTCATCCTTGTGGATTCCTGGGAACTTCCCTAGTAACAGATTTCTTCCTATCCCCACGATGTCTCTCTCTATCAAGACGTTTCTTTCATTTCTCTCCCACTCCATCCCTGTTCCAGCTTGACCAACTCTTATAAAGGAAAGCATTTAATTGGGTTTTGCTTACAGTTTCAGAGGTTTAGTCCATTGTCACCATGGCAGGAAGCATGGTGGCATGCAGGCAGACATGATGCTGGAGAAGTAGCTTAAGAATTTTCCATGTGGAATCTTCAGGCGGCAGGAAGAGAGAGACACTGGGACCTGGTTTGAGCTTTTGAAACCTTCCAGAGCCTGCCTCCAGTGATAAATTTCCTTCAGCAAAATCACACCTATTCCTACTCCAGGTCCCTACCTCCTAATCTGTGTCAAATACGACCACTTCCTAGTGACCGAGCATTCCAATAGATGAGCCTAGGGAGTGAACACTACAAATTTAATTATCTTTGTGTGTATTATGGGGCCCCTTTTCGTTTTAATATGTAGTGTTCATCTTAAGTATATTTAGTGGATTGACCTTTCTTGAATCTATACTGTTTGTTATCTAAATTCTCATGATGAGCACTTAAGTGATTCATAGTTGTTTATAAAGGCTCTTTTAAGTTCATTATACATGTTTATAAATAGCCCTATGGCTTAACTCTATCCGAGGACAAAAGGAACACACACCACCCAGAATTCAAAGGGAAAATATTATCTTTATTCTTGAAAGACAGCTCAGACTAATCCAGTTTTAAGAGTTTAATTACAACATTTTAAACCAGTTCTTGAATTTATTTTTAAAAGATTTTATTTTGTCCCTTAAAATCTCTAGTTCATGATAATTTAATCTACTTGACATATAACAGCTGTGTATATTATAAAACTACAACTTTGTGTATTGTACACCATCCTAGTTTACTATCTATTTCTGTGACAAAACGTTCTGATCAAAAGTAATTTGGTATAAAAGGGGTTTATTTTCCTCATCAGGGAAGCCAGGGATTATGAAGCACAGATCATGGAGGAATGTGCTTTGCGGGCTTGTTCCCCAGGGTTTGCACATCCTACTTTCTTATACAATGCAGGACCACCTGCCAGCAGGTGACACTGCCTTCAGTGAGTAGGGGCCTCCCACATCAATCATTAACCAAAAAAGTTCCCACAAAACTTGCCTACAGGCCAGTCTTATGGAGGCATTTTCTCAATGAGGTTCCCTCCTCCTAGATAACCCTAGCTTGAATCAGGTTGACAAAATTAAAATTAGCCAGTGCGCGCCTTATTATAGACAATAGCATAGCATTTAACAGTTACTTCCTTTGGTGCCTTTAACCAACATCATCCCATACCTCCTCCATTCAGCATTTATCTGTTTCTGTTGGTTTAAATATTGGGGCTTCTTTTAAATAAGTGAAATCATACAGTATCTCTTTTTTTAATGTCTTGCTTGTTTGACTTAACACAGTTATAATCTGACTCCATTTAGTGTGGTTGCAGGTGGTAAGATTTTCTTCCTTTGTAAAGGCTGCATAATTTGAATTCTCTCTCTCTCTCTCTCTCTCTCTCTCTCTCTCTCTCTCTCTCTCTGTGTGTGTGTATTTGTGTGCTTATACGTATACATATATACACATTTCTTTTCCATCCATCAATCAAAGAGTATTTATGTTAATTCTTATTTTGAATAATGCTGAAATGAGCATGTGAGTGCAAGTATCTCTTTACAACATTATTTTTATTTCATTTAGACTTATATGAGCAATCAGGTCGCTGGATCACATAATAATTCTGTTTTTAACTTTTTAAATTAATTTGTTTTTAATTTAAAATTTCTTTAAATTCTGTTTTTAATTTTTTCTTAATTGTAAGGTTTTGATGTCTTCCTGATTACATTTTCAAAGTAACCAACTAAATACATAAATAAAATCAAACACAGGAACAAATAAACACTTACTCTAGCATCTCTATAGCTGAAGTTATTGATCTGGGCAGGCTCTGGGGAGCTTTGTAACTGACCATCTATCACTGGGTGCTCTGATCTATATCATAGAGATACATTTTAGTCTAAGTCATAAGATGAGGATGACTAAGGGAACTCTCAGTGGTCTCCTAGTTAACTATCTCAGACTGATACCCACTCCCCATCTCCCAGTGTGGAGGAAACCAAGACAGCATTCAGCATTTCCATTATCTTATTTTACAGTTATCCATATTGAAATTTTGAACTGAGTTTTGCTTCTTGTATTCTTGTTTGTATGGCCATATCAACCTTTTTAATGATCTATGAAATTGCTAACTTAGTCACATAAAGAAAATATTTTGTTAAAACCTTTGTAATGCAAATTATGTGCTTTTTCTGCTTTTTGCTTTCTGCCTCTGCATCTACTCATTCCCTTCTTCAGCAACAGTGAGTAACAAATTATGTGAATCAGGTTGTGTCTCTCCTCCATGCTACATCGTCTAGATCACCAGTGCATCAAAGTGTACTCTTTAGTGTGACCTTTAGGGCTTCCATGGCCTGTATTCACCCTGCTCCCTAAGCTTGCCTTACACCAGCCTCTTTCTGAATCAACACCCTCCAGCCATAATATTCTTGGAGTTTCTGCCCCTGTGGATGCCCTTCCTTGAACTCTTCAAATAACTAATGCCTTTCCAAGCATTAGTTATTTGACTTTATCTCTTCTGGAATCCTTCCACAACTATATTTTAAGGGGAATCTCTTCTTTCTGGTCTCCCCAATAAATCATTTCCTTGCTTAGCCTTTTATTCTATCATGAATCACAAACTACAGGTTATCAGTTTGCTTGTTTTTTGTCAGTGCATGACCAGAACATAAGCCGTAAGCTAAGTGAGAGGAACTTTCTCTTGTTCCTTGCTAGATCGCTGGTGCCTAGGACAGAGACTTATACATAGGAGTACTGAGTAAATGTGCTGAATGCATGAGAAAATAAATGTAATTCCTTAAATTGTATTCTTTAAATATATCTTTTGAATGTATTGGATTTTGTTAAAATATTGCATTTGGAATCCATCGAATCTGATATGACTAGATAACCATAGAATCTTCATCAATATTAAGTATACTGTAAGTCACCTATGTCACAGGGTTTGTTGCTTGATAAAGAGTGATTTTAGAGAGATTATGGATTTATGATAAGATTTGTGATATCTGTGTCTACCGAAAAATCTAAATTAAAGGTATTTATTCTAGACAAAGTACAGTAAATTTATAAAATAGATTTGTACTTTGTGTTTTTAGCATAATCAAATGATTACATTTCAGATTTTTTGTTTTAATTTTTCACTGCCAAAGAGAGGTATTCTTTCATTTCCTTTGATAAGAGACCTTGAAAAATCCACAAGTGCTTAAGTAACACATCATTTTAGCAATGAGAAAACATGGGGATTACATTTGAATCAGAACTACTGGGCTTCAAAAAACCTGTTCTGATATTATGCCAATTCTTCTTTGTGCTTGGGGAAAGTGGCCAGGTGGCCATTTCTTTCTCTCATCACCCTGGTAGAGGAAGCAGTGTTATTGACTGCAGAGTCCTGAGTCCTCGTCAACAATGACCATCACTCATTCTCTCAGTCAGATATCAAGGTGGGAAGTCTTTGACTTAAGCCAAAGATGAAAGATTTGGCCAGTTGTGCCTCTCAGCTTCATGTCTGATCCTTGTTTGAAAGACAGACTATCCCAGAACAATACTGTGAGTCTCAATACAATGCTGCCAGACAGAAGTCTAGCCCTGTTTATCTTGGAAACGCCTTGTGCATCAGTCTGGCTGTGAGTAAGGAATCTTATATGAACTTCTGCCAACAGTGCCAGCCAGGTTCATTTTGTTAGTCTGAGTGCAAATTTGTTTGTGAATTGTTTGGTTTTTGTGCCTGGCACTTTCTGAAAAGAAGGATGTCTTTAAGGTCAATAATAAATGATTATATAGGTAAAGCTAAAAAACCTTGATTTGATCAGAATTACCACTCTTGAGGCCTCAGGCTCTGATATAGTCCAGTGGAACAAACTGTCCTTAAGGTTTATATCAACAGAACCCCAGAGTTTAATGAGGGACTAATGGGGAGAGGTATCAGGACAGAGCTGCTTCCAGCCAGCACAGGATACCCTAGTCTTCACAGCCCTCCTCCCCCTGACCCATCCACGGTATCCTACAGGTTCTATTTGTCCGATCCATACTGTCTGAGCTCTGCAATGTGGACATGCTTTCCAACTGTCCCGTCTGTTGACATTTGTAAATATTACCTAACAGTAATTATGTGCTCTGTCACATTCCATAGAATGTGACATAGTGTGTTTGTTGTCCTGAGTCTCTTTGGGTCTGGCTGTCCCAAGGACTGCAATTCACTTTTGCATGCCACAGAAGTACTTCTCACTCAGTTCTGCTCCTTTATCAATGGAGCATTCTGGTAAGTCAACATTATAAAAATATAAACCAGCTTCTGTTTCCATCAACTCATATTGTATTTCAAGGTTGAAATATATTGATATAAGGGAAAATTATTTATTGTCAATTGTAAGTTCTCCAAAGTCATCATAATTCACGATACATGAAAACGAAACAAATAAACAAAAAAGTTCTAGTATAGGTAATTCAGATATGAAACTATAACTCAAAAAATCACAAATTCTAGTCCCATGCTGTGTTGGCTTCAAGAAAATATTTATTCCAGCATGCAACAAAACACATACTGTAGATACTGGCATTTATAGAGACCTCTTTGGAAACTTTTAGTTTTACAGGAATTCATATCAGTAACTATTCATATTTGTAGTGTCTTTCAAGGTCACAAGAAACCGACACTGTATCAGTCAGAAGTGGTGAACTGGACAGCTGAAAGAAGCTGAACAAAGGCCAGAGATGCTGTTTGCTCTCATAGCAGATCCTCTTGGTCCCAATTATGTGTCCTGTACATTTAAGTTTATGCTACAGTTGCCTTGGTGACTACATAGCTTAATCCCATTGTATTCTACAGTTGCATTTTTCTTTCTTTCTCTCTATCTTTCTCCCATTCTTTTTTTTTTTTTTTGAAACAAGGCTTCCTGTGTAGTTTTGGTGTCTGTCCTGGAACTCACTCTGTAGACCAGGCTGGCCTGGAACTCATAGAGATCTGCTTGGCTCTGCCTCCCGAGTGCTGGGATTAAAGGTGTGTGCCACCACAGCCCAGTTTGCATTTTTCTTATAGTGGTATTTTTTAATGAACAAGTCTCTGGTTTGTGGAAATTCACTTAAAGATTTTACATGAGTTTAGTTAATTAAGAATCAAATACCAATTTATATACTAATATGTAACTAAGATTTCAATGCTTATAATTCATAGCCATGGCTAATATTAATTGGGAATACTAATACATGATTGATTGCTTTACTTATTTGTTTATTTGTTTGTTTGTTTATTATTTATTAGAGTCACAATTTCCCTGTATAACAGCCCTGGCCGTCTTGAACTTGCTTTGTAAACCAGGCTGGCCTCAGAATCATGGAGATCTAGGTGCCTCTGCCTCCTGAGTGTTGGGACTAAAGGCCTGCTACCACTGCCCGGCCTAATTGAAAGTATTTTTAAAGCATTAGGTTATAGTCTGAATAAAATTATTCTATTTTGGGGAGAGCATAAAATAATAGTTTATATTTAAATGAATAAAGAAGAAATGGAGATATATTGCATAACATTTTTGATAGAAACTATTTTTAGTCTTACAATATTAAAGTTTTTCACATTAGTACTCAACATTGAAAACATTTAAGAGCAGAGTTTAAATTTTATTATTTATTTGGAATAAACAGGTAAGAGAGTGGTATGATGCATTTTTCAAATTGGAAGAGTCCTGTTTGTTATTAATAGGTATTGAATTCTAGAAAACAATGAAAAATGGCATTTTAGAAAGGTTGATGAAGATGATCTTGTGCCCTGTTACATAGAAGTTGAAAAAATATAGTCTCAAATGTTCTCATATCTCTAAGATGCTGCTATGTTTTGATGCAGTTTGCTTCCCAAAGCTTCCTGCACTGGGAGTTTGATCCCCAAAGTTGTGATGACATGTGGTGGAACTTTAAAGAGGTGTGACCTAAAGGAAAGTCATTTGGTCCTGGGGCTCTGTGCTTATGTATGGACTAATGCTGCCTCTTGAGAGTGGGTCAGGTTTCAAAGCACAGAACTAGTTCTCTGGAGGACGGCTGTTTGTGGTGAGTCTGGCACCCACCTAAACAACTGTTCTGTGTGCACTGCTCACCATTGCCTCATGTCCTCCTTTACCCAGATTCTGTCCTCCCAAGGGCCCCTCCAGAGCCAAGTCTTTGCAGCAGCCTGTTCTTAAACTTTTAGAAGGTCAGCTCTAGATTTGGGGCCAACCCATGTGTGTCTTCCAAAATGGCATTTACAATTTAAAAGCCAATTTTTTTTAAAAATTTGTTCCTTAATCATCTATTCAATTAAATTCATGAGAGTAAGAATTAGCACAATACGTTACTTTTTAAATGTAAAATGCATCACTCTGTTTGCTGTTGGGAACCCAGAGACTGGCAGATGTTAATGTGAAATCTATCTAGTCACCCAAGGGTCACAATGCTTTATATGATGTGGTTTACAGAGGGTATCATCAGGAGAATCTTCTAGCTCCTGTAGAAATGAGGTTGCTGTATTTTTCTTCTCAGGGAAACAAAGTACATGACAGTGGATATAGTATTCTTTCTTTTCTCCAAAATTGAGTCATTTCAAGCTCAACAAGTGGCTTTGCCTTGAATTAGAACGGCAGTTGGAAACAGAAGAAGGCAGGTTTAATACATCACTGATCTTATAGATGACAAGAGTTTAGCATTTCAATGCACATGACACAGTCTATATAATTGCGGATACAAACAGTTTTAAACTATATGGTATAGAAAAAGGAAGAAGCAGCTAAATCAAAGGAAAGTGTGTAAAAAGAAGTCTAGAGCAAGGAAAAATAAAAGCCTATGGAAAGAATAAAGGAGGCTCTATGGATGCAGTGAAAGATGGGTGAAGAGTATGTGCACTGTGCTTCTGAAAGTACCTGAATGTGGTGATATATTGTGTACCATAATAAAATTTACCTGAAGATCAGAGGACAGAACAAGCCACTAGATTAAACACAGAGGCCAGGCAGTGGTGGCACACACCTTTACTCCCAATACCGGGAAGCACACACACCTATAATCCCAGGAAATGATGGCTGAGCAAAGAAAGGTGTATAAGGCATGAGGAGACAGGAATAAAGGCTTTGGGGCTGAGGAACCCCTTTTGGCTAAAGGCCTTTCGGCTAGAAGGGCTTTTTCAGGCTAAGAAGTCCTAGAGATAAGACATAGCTTGTTCCTTTGTCTCTCCAGTCATTTAGCATCTACATCAACATGTGGCTCTGGGATTTTTCTTAAAAGACTATTTAGCAATTCATGTCACACTTGAAATTTCATTAAGCATGAGGTATTAACAGGAAACAAAAATCCTGATCATCAAGTAGCATAAGTTTTTTAGCCTCGTAAGATGATTTTTAGGTATTATTGGAGTGTTGAGAGTTTCACTGAGTTCTGTTAGATTAATGCATTATGTGCATAATTGGGCTTGCTATGACTCCTGTGCTGAAAAGGGCCAAAGCATGATTACTCCAAGCAGACAAGACAGTTTGTAGGAGAGAGTGAATGTTGTGAGTATCCATTTTTATTTCATTCACCCAAGATAGCACTTTCATGTAATGATATCTTCACATTAGTACCTACACCTTGCAACATGCAAGGAAGGCACTGTTTATGGTCAACAAGGAACGGGGATTATTCAGGGTAGATGACTTTCCGGAGAGCTCTTATATGTATCGAACAAGGAAAGACACAAATTTTACTGAGTGCTTGCTCTACTTTCTTACGTGTGCTGTGTTAGCCGCCTTGTATATTGTGTAAACCTCACAAGAAACTTGTAAGGTGGGAGTTATTTCCTCCATTTCCCATAGGAGTTACCAAAGACCAAAGAAAAATGTAGGCAAACAGCCACCTAAAAGTTTCTGAGAAGTCAACGAACAAACAAATCAAACAACAAAACTCCGTCTGTTAAATTCTATAAACAAACATCATAAAATTATTAAAAGTAAGTCTTAGTGGTCCATGTTTGATCCTAAGAAAACATATTATAAAGTTCAACCATTTTCTCCACTTAATATTCTATTGCTATATTTTAAAATAACAATTATGTTTGGAAGAAACTGGTTTGAATTGGTGGACATTAATGATCAGATCTTACTGGGTGGATCCGAGAGGACTTTACCCTGGAACTCCTGCTCCCACTTTCAAGTAAAATGATCAGCCTGACATATCCCAGTTAGGCTGCTCTCCTCCAGCCTTGCCAAGGACAGAGGCCAAATATAAGATCTTATCCAAATGACCCAGCTGTCACTAGCGGCAAACTTGGGAACCGAGCCTGCAATTATCTATAGCATACCCTAGCCAAGCTTCAGCCGACACTGATGAGGAAGGTCAAAGTCAACCCATCATAGCCAGATAATTTTATTGAAATTTTCATTTGTGTTGTCCATGTTTGCATTTCTGTCCTAGAGCTTATTCTATGAAAATCAAAAGGAGTAGAAAATCCATGTTCCTGATTACAATATTTAAGCTGAATTATTAAATTACTTCAAATCCTAATTGGTGACTTTCTTTTTTAGCAATGCAACATAAATGCCAAAATCCAGAAAATTACCCACTACATTAACTTTCCCATGATTTTGCTGGGAGAACTGGAGGAGATAATCTGCAGTTAATTATTAATGGCTCTTTTATCTTTCTCCTTGTTTTGGTGTATGCTTAACAGTTTTCCTTTCCAAGCCAACTCCAAAAGCTTAAAAGTCCTGAACGCAATTTAGAAGTATCTTTTTCTCTGTGGACAGATAATTTTGAAATTTATAGTTAAGTCAGCTGGAGTAACTCAGTTAAGATGCAGATGATAAATTTGCAGGTGAGGTATTTTTTTAAAAAAAAATATTTGCAGATGAATTCAAATGAGGTATAATTGCTTATTTCTTTCTTTATTTAGGCAGGGTCTCATTATTGTGGCCTGGCAGTCCTTGAACTCGCTATGTAGACCAAGCTGGCCTCAAACTTGCAGAGATATACCTTATTTCTTATCTCCAGAGGGTGGTAGCAAAGGTGTGAACCACCACTCCTCCCTTAAAATTACACAATTTATTATAAATTATATTAAATTACAGTTTTCACTAATTTCTTACAAGAAAATAAGATAAAAATCCAAGTATTGTTTTCAAAATTACTGTATTTAATTCTGTTAGATATTTCACTTTGACAATTTTTTACAAGTGTCTTTTTTTAAGCGTCATTGGGTACATTGTTAAAATGTAAATGAAGTATTTAAAAAGAATCACTCATCATAAACAGTAGTAGCATGATGAAATCTTAGATTGCATTTATAATTCCTTGTATGTCTTAACTCAATACTCAGCATCAAATAACTATTGGTAACTATGAGATTTAATTATCAATCTCCTGATCACCCAGGTCAGAGAAGAGTCAGCATCACAGTTGATGGCCTGGAGTGAGATTATGGCTTGTTCACACCAATAATCATGTACTTATAACTTTAAATCACCTCTATTAATCCCAAACACAGCAGCAGCTATCACAGTGAGCTAGAAATCCAGCCATGCATAGAGCTAAGGGCATTTGTTTCCTTGTGTTTGCGTGGATTTTCCAAACTAACTGAGGGTTCCTGATTCCACAGTGCTATTGTGTGGATCAAGTGATCCCTGGTCACAAAAATACCCTGGAGACTGACTCCCCTGGCGTCCAGGTTCTGAGTGTGGTCAGGCATTCCACATGCCTAGCCGATGAGCTGTCTTTGCCTGCCGTGGTGAGAGACTTCCTTCTCAGGTTTTGTAACTCCCAAGGAAAAGTAAAATGGAAAAAGGTATTTAGAAAGTAGAAGTTATAAGAAAATGCATGTACAAATCTTGTTCAATTAATTTCTGAAATCAGATGTATCTTTCTGGTCTTTTAAAAAGATATTCTTGCCCAAACAAGAATTTTTATAATATCTGCATAGAATTGCAAACATCTGCTATACTGATTTCTTTAATGTGAACGGCAACCAGATATTGCTAATTATATCTTTGCTGTGCGTACATGGGATACTCCAGTTTTAGTCTCCTTTTTTGTGGTTTATTGTATTATGAAATACATTAAGGCTGAGAGAAAAGAAACGCCCCCCCCCCCCAAACCGATTCCTTAGACTCTTTTCTCCTTTTTACCTAGTGTCTGAATTTGTCTTGGAGAACGAAATTTTTAGGTAGCTCACTCATTTTATGACAGTGCCCTTCTAAAGCTTCGGGTATCCTTGGCGTCCTGGGACTAACGGAGCATAACTCCCAGTGTGGCTCAGTCCCAGACTGCTGCTGAGTGAGGCTGGGGTGCAGAGTCCTTGCTCTGCCAGGGATCCAGCGCTGTGCTCAGAGTCCTACAGGACAAACGTACCCACTAGACTGGATGTGAAGCCTTGCACGATCTGCCTCAGAAACCCATCCCTTGAAGGATAACGGGACTAGGCAGCGTGTAGTTACAGGCTCCTCCTCATCTCTGTTCCCGGGATTTTACACGTTTTTCACAAGGGAATTGTGCTTGAGTTAGAGGATCAGAGGAGTTCTTTCCCGCCACCCTATCCGGATTCCTACAGGGAAAGGAACCTTAACATTCAGAGACCGCAGCCGGTAGTCCTCCAGTCCGAGGTAAAAGCAACGTCTTCTGAGTGGGGCTGCAAGAGCGCGGGTGCAACTTTTAGTTGCTGACTAAGCGGAACAGGATGGCAGCCGGAGCCTACACCTCCCCAGACCCCCAAGTGCATGAAAGACGGAGGGAAGCAGCATGACCAAAGCCGGAGCTCTTAGAAAGCCCTGCCTCTCGGAAACCTGCAAAGGGAGCAGGGGAAGGAGCCAGGGATCATGCGAGAGCCAAAGGGGGGCCTTCCGCCCCCCTCGCTGCCCCCTCCTGCCACCCTCTCACCCGGACAGCTGTTCAGCTCTTGTAATTCATTGGCTTCCCCCGCCCCGCCTTCCAAATACCACCCCAAGCCAGTTTAGCCCCCTGCCTCACCCCGCTGACCTAATAAGGCCATGCACACTGCAGGAGACCTATATAAAAGTCAGGACTGTTGGGAACTTTGCAGGACAACTGGAGCAAGGAAAGGAAGGAGCTGTCCAGCGCTGAGAAACAAGAAGGTGACCATGGCTAAGGAGTGGGGCTACGCCAGCCACAACGGTGAGTAGAGCCAAGGCACTACAGGGCTGCCCCTGGCATTACACAGATGTGCTGGCACAGGAGTGGTTCAGAACTACTAATGCTAGCATATAGTGAGAACTTTCAGGTGTCCCATGTTGCTGGTCCTTTTAACATGGTTCACTGTTTTCCTTTCCACCGAGGAACCTGAAGCTCAGAGACATACTGCAACTAGTCTAAGGTTGGATGATGTGTCTGAGAATTCACTCAACCCCAAACCAGGTCTGGTTGATCCTTACTCTGTGAAACTGAGCAGCGAGCACTTGGCCTCTTTAAGCCTGGGGCCCTGGTAACAATCATTGCTTTGATTATGAGTCAGCTCTTAGCCATGGGCAAGTGAAGAAAGCTGCAAAATCATGTGATCAATATGTGCTTCATTTCAAAGATAAGCTTTTCAGGTTACGTGATTCCTAAGCTAGAGGAGGGAGGGACTGCAGAGACTGAAGTACTCTTCCAGCATAGATAAGCAAGGTTCTAAATAGGTTTGAAATGCAAAGTGCTGTGTTGCTTAATCTGAACCCAAGACCTTTCTGTAACCACTTTCTGGCCTTTGTGTATTTTGCTGGCTTAGTCCACTGGAAAGAGACCTTGGGTTGTACTATTAAATAAATATATTCTCTTCCTTTCATTTCCTAGGTCCTGAGCACTGGCATGAACTTTATCCAATTGCCAAAGGGGACAACCAGTCACCCATTGAGCTGCATACTAAAGACATCAAGCACGACCCCTCTCTGCAGCCCTGGTCAGCATCTTATGATCCTGGCTCTGCTAAGACCATCCTGAACAATGGGAAGACCTGCAGAGTTGTGTTTGATGATACTTATGACAGGTCCAGTAAGTACAGCACTTAGGAAGGCTCATGTGGGTGTTTTCAGTATCTGTTGGCAAAATGCAATTTGTGACACAGTAACAGAACTAGTGGGAAGGGGGAGAAGTTCATCCTTGAAATGGAGATGACATTTGGCTTGGCTCTAGTTGTAAAGAATTATATTTATGCAACGAAGAAGAATGCCGTAACCTCTAACTAACTTTGGTTACCCTGTTGCTGAAAAATGGCCATGTGCCCAAGCTAAACATTAGCTACACATTCCAGAGACAGTATGGTTGAACAGGGAGTCCACGTGGACTTTTTGACTACCAAGAGATGAAGTTCTTACGTTTCCTGATAGTATGGAGAACAGACTCCCTCAAACAGAGAGAAATCAATTGGGTCATCTCTTCCCTGGATAACTGGAAGGAGGCCAATCAATGGGGAAAGGCAGAGCCACTTTGAGTTCAGGTGACCTGGGTTCAGTACCTCACTGGGGATCACCCAAAGAATCTTTGTAGTGAGTGTTTCTGATATATGTTACCACTTCTTCTTGGGGCAATGTTAGTGTGAAATTGGAAACATAATAATGTAATTTTTAAGTCTATACTAGTAACCAATCTGTGAAATAAAATAAGACTAATTTGACTTTATTTCAGACAGGCTTGGTGGCTGTCATCTATAAACCCACTCAAGAGGCAGAGACAAGAGGTTTGCCACAAATATGAGGCTAACCTGGTCTTCCTTATGAATTCCAGGCCATCCAGAGCTAAAGAGTGAAATTTTGTTTCAATTAAGCAGGCTTTATTTCATTGCAAACAAGTCTAAATAATAATTATTCTTTAGTTATCAAGAATGCAATTTCCTAAAACAACATTCCTCATAAGCTAAAATTTCCTTTATTGATATGCATGAATGAACATCCTAATGATATCATAAGAAATGATAGAGTGATCACTCCTACCTTCCAGTTAAGGGAAAGGACAGACACTTACCATTTCCTGAGCAATTATTTCTTGCTGCTCTTTCCTATTTTCCCTTTGCCTTAAAAGCTGAAGCTCCATTTGGAAGGAAAAAAAAAAACCCAACAAAATTAGAAACCACAAGCAGAATCACATGAAATACCATTTTAAACACAAAAATTGAATATTAGAGATTTAATATGGTTAATATGGTTTAGTTCAATAAATTAGACTCATATCCAGATCATAGCTATTCTCGGTGATTGGACAGGAAACTACAAATCAAACCATCCTTCCCAACTGATCAAGCTGGTTCAAGACTAGCATTATTGCTGTAGGTCTGCACTATGGGTTTCCCTATGCCACTGAAAGAAACCAAGTCTTTCTAAAAATAGCTGCTGTTGCAATGCTATTTCATTGCTAAATCTTGATTTTAGGGTTTCTGTACAGTTTTCAGTATCCTTTGGAAGATATTTGAATCTTTAAATTAATCTCCAGGCAGAATGAATTGAGACCAAATTACAGGAGAGATTTAGATAAGTGCTATACAAGCCCAAACTAATGACTAAGAATGATAGCCTCCCCTCTACAAACTAATGACTAAGAATGATACCCCCCCCCCTCTCTCTCTCTCTCACACACACACACGCACACACACACGCACACGCACACGCACACACACACATATGAAATGATGACATATACTGGTCCACCCTGACTAGCTTCCTGGGAAATTTCTGAACTTTTGTTTCCTCTGACATAAGCAGATGCAATCCAAAGTAGATGTGCATGAGAGGTGCCCTTTGTCATCTAAGGTAAAGCACCACTGAAAGTGGGACACTCAGAAGGAGTTCCTGCCTGCTCAGTGATGCCTCACAGGGCGATGTGAGATGAGCACCATTTAAGTGCTTGATCTCAGTTAATCCTCACAGCAGCTCAAAAAAATGTGGGATTGTTATCACCTTCTTGATTCAAAGACCAGTTCAGAGAAGCTGAGCATCTTGCCTGAGATCACACAACGGTGACGGTGTGGACTCAGAAATGGTACCTAAATTCTGTCAGGTGTCCAGTTCTTCCCAACAGTACTGTACTACTAGCCTGTCCTCAGGGTTCTTATAATATATCTGCTACTTTAATTCATTTCCTAAAGTGTTAAAAGAACAAGATAAACAAGCAAAAATGAGAGAGAAAAGAACATTCTTGCTCTGATATATTTTGACTTCAAGTTACAAGCACTTGGGGATGGCTCCATATTCCCAAAAGGTGACATTTTTTTTTTTACCCATGGAGTCTTCTGCAGAGTGCTGGTTTCAGATAGGGTTCTGCAGAGGTAGGGGAACTCACCAGTCACCTTATTATCTTACAGTGCTGAGGGGTGGTCCTCTCTCTGGACCCTACCGACTTCGCCAATTCCATCTTCACTGGGGCTCCTCCGATGACCACGGCTCTGAGCACACAGTGGATGGAGTGAAGTATGCTGCTGAGGTAGGAGGAACTGCCCGATATGCTCTAGGTCTCAAATCATCGAAACTGGAAATTTAGAAACAACTTCAGTACTCTTTCTGCTTCAAGCCTCCCACTCATAAAGTGAAGCCACCAAAGGTCAGAGAGAAGCGGGCAAATGGGTCAGCATCCTCAATGAAGATTCCCCCAACTATTTTGAAAAACGGGCATAGTCTTGACTAGAACCAGAACAGTAAGACAGCTAATGTACATGAAGCAACTATGGCATTAGCTGATTTGATACCCACTATAACCACTTGCAAGAGGTTACAGATAAGCAACATAATGGTTACATAACAGAGACAAAGGGTCGGGCCTGATCTTCTTTACACAGACTGGCTCAGATATCTCTTTTATGAGTATAGATAATACTTCAAAAACAATATTTAGTAATTATGAGAAATCCTTGCTTTCTGCTTGCTTAAGGAAGTGTACTTGTATGTGTATGCACCTTGTTTAAGGCAGTAATTTGCAAGTGGAATAAAACAAACCACCTCTCAATTTCATTAGGACATCAAGTCAAAACTCATTCTTCAGAAATCAAGAGCAAAATTCATTCTTTCTGTCTCACTCTTTTCTAAAGATGTTGGAGAGCCCTGGGATGGGATGGAAATGTAACCATGGCAGTACACTATAGCTGATCCCTTTGGGAGCATCACTGAGTACTTAAATGTTGGCTACATAAAACTTGAAGAAACTCCAAGTACTACCCAGGCTTGGCCTCGCTGGCTTCCAGATTAGATGAGATCCGGCACATTTAGGGTGGTATGGCCATTTCTCTACAGCCAATCTAGAAAGCTAGGGTAGAGACCAATAAATTATTAGGACTGTCTTCCTGGCTCGGCATTTCTTCCACCGGTGGAGAAAGTTCAGGATAATTTTTTTTCCCAAATGGGGAAAAGGCTTGGAGAGTGGTATTTGTACATGGGATTATCTCACATTTTTGAAATTGAATATAAATGTTTAACAGCTATAAACTATTCTCTTGCCATTTTAAGTAACTCAATATGGGCAACTTGATTACTTAAGCTGTGCTCATGTCCTAAATTAAGATACGCTTGCTGCTAGACACTGGAGCTCTGTCTATGAGGAGGCAGACAATTTCCCACCCCCTTTTTTAATTATTGAAATTTTGCCAAAGTATTGCTTATTAATATTTAGAATCTCATCGACTTGGTTATTAATATTTAGAATCTCATCGGCTTCCATGAGAGTATTCAGCAACAACCTGGACAGTGTGCACATTTGGGTCTCTTGTAGATAATAATGCTCATTTCTGCATCCCAAGGATTTATTTCACAGCCTGTGTTTGGTGGTTGCAGCTTCACCTGGTTCACTGGAATCCAAAGTACAACACCTTTGGAGAAGCTCTAAAGCAACCTGATGGAATTGCTGTTGTTGGCATTTTTCTGAAGGTGAGGTAGACATTGATGGTAATTTTTTCTTGTTCAGAATGCAATCCCTTACTAATGTTTAGGAGACCATGCATTCCATTTCCCCCCTTGTATTGGAGGCATGTGTGAGGGCAGGGTCTTAAAAAGCTTATGAAGGCAAAGGCAAGGGCACCGAGTGTGAGCATGACATGTGTTCATTTTCTTTTCACACCATTCTATTTCCATCACACTGGAAACCAGAAAGCCAGTGCTGGGAACTTCTGGGATGCCAAGTGCCTGGCTGGACCTTCACTCTGCTTAACAGGGCCACCACCCACAGGATCTCAGGCTGGGGTGGCACAAAGAATGTGTGTGTTGTTCAGCCAACCTTGGTTTAAAGAGGACTTAGTGACATTAACACATGAACTTCATGGTAACCCAATCTGAGTTTTAAGCCGGCAAATGACCTAGTTTGTACTAGGTTCTGAATTCACTGGGAGGATTGTGAGGGGAAAGACAGTAAGTTTGGTTGTGGAAACATAGCTTTCTTTTGCTTTGGCTCTTTTAAAAAATGGAGTGACTTTGCAGAGAGAGTCAAGGAAGTAGAGTTGAACCAACATGTAGTTTTGTGGTTTTGTACTTCAGAGAACTAAAATCTAAATTTAGATCAGAAAATATATATTCTACAGTCCTTTGGGGTGAATAAACTTATATTTGGCTCAACCTGAGACCATGGAAGACTTATAAACACCAATTGCATGTGGATGGATCAAATAAGCTTTTATGATGATCTCCAATTATAGAGGAGGGAAAAACATCTTATTGGATGCCTATTTGCTTACAGATAGGACGGGAGAAAGGGGAGTTCCAGATTCTCCTTGATGCCCTGGACAAAGTTAAGACTAAGGTAAATCATTTAAGGACTGCAAACCTAAGTCCAAAATATCAATTGTATTCGAACCTTGCACTGTCTGATGGATATCCTACGTTTGCATACAAAATAAATGCCAGGTCTTTGCTTAGTGTTGAGTCCTTAGAGAACTTTTACATCTGTTATTTCATTTGTCAGTCAGCCTATCAGATAAGGACTTTCCCCAGGAAGCTAAGTGAGAGGTTCCGGGGTCTCCTTCCCCACTCCATGGTGAGCACAGGATTGTTGAGGTTTTTTCAGGCCACCCACGGTCACTTTTTCAATCCTGGTATTGTCCTTTCCTGGTAGCCCCTAAATACATTAAATATTAACAACAAACTCTTCTAACTGACACAATTTGGTTATCTTTGCTTTTAAGTGTGGACACTGGAAGAAGTATTCTGAGCATGAAATGTACTAAAGTGAAAGTCTTCAAATCAACCTCCAAGAAGTATTCTCCAGTCTCAGTCTCCCCTGTGAGAAAGGACAGAGTAGTAGCCACACACAGGGTGTAAACAAGGAATACAATGTTGCAGTGACTGTAACAGATGAAGTCAGACATAAAGCAGATTCCTTTGCATCAGAGGTTCCCAAGAGAAGGGCCTGAACCTGTTCTAAAGCCTGCTTTCCTTTCCGTTCTCAAGAATGAATAAGTGAGGCCTCTAGGGGGCGCTGCGTGCACGTGCCGGCTTAGAGTGTCTGCTCTTGTCTTCCAGGGCAAGGAGGCTCCTTTCACGCACTTCGACCCGTCCTGCCTCTTCCCTGCTTGCCGGGACTACTGGACCTACCATGGCTCCTTCACCACGCCACCCTGCGAGGAATGCATCGTGTGGCTGCTGTTGAAGGAGCCTATGACCGTGAGCTCAGACCAGGTGAGCGCAACCGCAGAGCCCTGTGTGTGAACAGTGGGCAGAAGGCATTTGCTAAAGCGAAACACAAAGACACCGAATGCCGATTACTGGTGTGATCCTCAGCTGTCTCACAGTTTGCCCTCTAGAATTTCCCCCAGCCTGATTAGCCTTATCCAAAGGAGCTTCCCAAGGGTAGTGGGACAATGCAATCTTGAAAGAGCAGGTGGGATCCTGAACTGGGTTTATGAAGGGTGAGGACTGGCTAGGAGATGGAGTGGTAAATTCGGGCCCCAGGAAGAGAGAGGCTCAAGAGTGATTTAGCAGGACAGGTTTCGAGGAGTGCTGCGTTCCTCCGGCTTTTACCAGTAGAGAGGCTGAGGCTCAGCTTCCGAAACATAACTCAATTTCTCCACAAGGATAACCAAGCACACATCCCAGTCCCAGTCTGTTTACTTCCGAGAGTTCCTGACTGCTCTTCTCATTCCCTTCTTACATCCATTCATTTAAAGGGTGGACTGGTAGCATGCACAAGACTGGGAGGGAGTTAAGTGGGTGTGCACGTGGAGAACATAGTTAAAGAAGCGAAACACTTGGGGCTCACCGCTGGAACAGGAATGTCTCACAGTAAGCTCAACTCACCAGCCTGACTCCTTGGCCCAAGACGGTGGCTTATATGTTTCGTCCAGGGTGGACCCAAGAGTAAACCGACACTGAAAACAAATAAATGATTAAAATAAGCATTAGCTTTAACAGTCTTGTTCACTGGTATAAAGATTTTTAAAAGTGGAATGACAATTTTTAAATGAGGAAAGCTAAAACCATTTTATTACTAAAGCATAATATATCTTAACTGTAGAAGTACATGTGTGTGTATACGCATGTGTGTGAGCACGTGTCTGAGGACAATTTACAGCCCTCTACCCTGTGGGTTCTGGGCATCGAAGGTTGTCAGCCTTGCCACAAGCACTTTTACACACTGAACCATCTCAGCTACCAAGACATACTATTTTTACGAGAACTTCCTGTTTTCTGATCCTTTAAGGAAAAAAAGAAAAGAAGCGGTTAACATTTTAATGTATAGCCCGATTTTAATTTCTTTCTCGTCTTTTAATTCCATAAATACTTGAGTTGATTACACAGTGGAAGCCTTCCAAGGTTTTTCTTATTTGCAGGCTATCATCCCCTTCTATGTAAAATGTATACTTCATGCTGATCCCTCAATTTACAACAGGTGGGAAAGGTGGGTATCCAGAGAGCAGGAGATCCTGGATGTAAGGAACTGTTTATGTTATGAGCTGATGTTTGCCAACTCACGACCTACCCCTGGAGACTGGGCTTGTGGTTTGCCTGGCTGGCTTGGAGAGCCAGAGGTTTCTAACAGTCTGTTTCCCTTTGCAGATGGCCAAGCTGCGCAGCCTTTTCGCCAGTGCGGAGAATGAGCCCCCAGTGCCTCTTGTGGGGAACTGGCGCCCTCCGCAGCCGGTCAAGGGCAGGGTGGTGAGGGCCTCCTTCAAGTGAGGCTCTGGATTTGCCCTCTTCAGGAAAGAAAACCTGCTCCTGAAGAGTTGCCTGCCTCCTCCTGGTGCTCTGTTTTCTAAGCTGTTCTAAAACACCTAGAGGGAAAAGATGCAGTTACATGAAATAGCAACGCCTTTTGACACTATCTAACCCAGAAGCATGAATTTCACACCTAACCTTTGTAATAACCACCTTTTCTATAAAATTAGTATTTCTAGTATGAGTTCAATGAGGAAGAAATAGATAGAAGAAGAGATATATACAACAATGACTTACTGAGCATATTGAATTTGTCACAATCTCAGGGCTCCTGTTTTCTAGCTGAGTTACTGATATTACAGAAGTCATGCTGTGTGCGTGGGTACGGAAATGTGTGCCCACTGTTAGGATCATTGTGTTTTACCCCTTAATACCAGCAAAACTCCATTACTCGTTAAAATTTTGCCTACTACCAAGTTTGCCTGGTTTTAATTGTCTGTAAAACACACACACACACACACACACACACACACACACAATTAGGTGTTTTAAAATGTTTGATCCAACATTTGAATTTCTTCTCCATAAAGATGGTTTTCTGCCCATTTCTTTTTTATTTCACTACTTTTATCTCTGCATGCTTATTAAAATAACAATAATAGTAATAACAAAAATAAAAACTGTCTCTGGTGTCTTTTGAGTTTGCGGCTGGAATGAATGATTCCTGGAACAGGAAGGAGTGGATGACAGGTCGGTCACAGAAACTATAGAGACAGGATGCAAATGATAAGTGGGTGTATACTCTTTTTAAACTGAAGACTTAGATTAAGACATTTGTATTAAGTTAGCATATGAAGTGACAGGTTTCATTATGGCACTTTCATGCATATGAGTCATTATACTTTGTTCTAATTTAGCCTCTCCATCACTGCCTCTCCATCACTGCTCTCCCCCGTCACATCTGCCCTCCGACCATCCCCTCCTCTACTTCAACACCACATGAATCCCATTGTCCTCCCCTCTTAAGATCTGTCTCCTCCTCCCCTCATGATCTCACACACATAGATCATTTTAAGCCTAGGCCTTATATGTCTTTCTGAGTCTGACTTATTTCTCCTAATAAGATTGTTTTTTGTGTGCACAATTATAAATGACAAAAATGGAGGAAACCCAGAATGACAAGCTTCTCAAGTTGGCTTTTTGTAACTGAAGGGTCGAAATAAAAGAGTCAAGTCGGGAGTTCAGATGCTGCATCCTCAGGAAAAGGGGGAAAGGCAGTCGGTAAGGGCATCTAACTTAACTGCAGACCTGAGCAGTCCGCGTTGGTCAGTCTCCTCATGTGAAATGTCCCAGCAGGTCAATTCAAAGCTGGTTAGGATTCCGGCATGCAGGCCAGTGCCAGCAGCCAGTGTTCCCTTTAGGACAGATAGCACCTTTTATCACTGAAAAGTGGACTTCAGAATGCTATGGCCCAACAGCGCAGACATGCATATATTTAATGCCTCTAGACACAAAATTCAATTGCCAGTCAGATATTGGCTATCTTTCGTTGCTTCGGTGGCCTACATGTTAGCTACCACAGGCAACAATAAGAACATTATCTTAAGGAGTGAAAATGGCCCTGGATCAGGAGATCCCTGAGATACTGGAAGTCAAATCATGTGACGAAGTCCTGGGAGGCTGAAGTTATTTAATAGATTACCACTTGGGTGAGGTAAAACCAGGTTGGTCAGTGTGAAAAGGATGTGTTAATTAAATCCCTTGAAATTAAGAGGTGTGGCGCTCTCATCATTAGTGGTGATACACAAGCTGCTTGTCTCAGGATACTTGGTCGGTCGCATTCAGAGCATGCTAAAGAATGTATCCATTTTTTATGCTGTGTGTGTGAGACATACACACATTTCACACTGGTTAGAAATGGTTATTATTCTAGGACACAGGCTGGACAAGGCTGGAGGAGGCTGTCTCCCTGAACCATAAGCTCCCAGAGGGCATAGGCACTATTCCGGCCACTGGCATTCGCCTGTCACCTTACGTTGTGTCCAGCAAAAAATAACCACTTGCCGAGTGAGTTTCGTATGAACAGACGATGTCATGAAAACAGGTGGGTCCAGGGAAGGCCCCGCCTCTTGGACTGCACAGCACTTTGAACATTGATACTAACACCACTTTTGCTCCTCTTAGTTTATGTCTTCTTGATAAATCATTCTATTGACTGTAGGTGGAGACTCTCCAGGGCCCTGTCGACCCTCGCTGTCAGTGATAAACAGTGCACACAACAATCAACCATCTTCACCCCCCCACAACTGCCCCTAATGTGTGGTGCCATAATAGACAGTATTGTAGACAGGCATGCTTCTGTGTTCGAGGGACCATCCTTGCCTAGACTAGATCAGGCCTCCAAACAATTGCACTTCAGGTTTCTGTAGTTTGCAGAGCAGTGAGCCATGAGCTGCCATCCAAAAAGGCTCCAGAACACGCCAACCTTACTTCTCAGGGTACAATTGCAGGTATCTTAACATTTCAAAGTCGGGAGAAGCCGATGTGAATTAAGTGTTTCATAATGTTCAGATAATGGCATGCTGAGAAGCCTGCAAGGAGAGCAACACTGGCAGGCTGTTAGGCTGAGGGGCGCAAACTCATGACAGGCCTGGTGTTTGTAAAATGGAGAGATACTGTATTTATGAGAAGGCAAAGAATAACTCAGGACTTCAGTGTAGAATGTTTCCAATTGCAAAGTAAGTGAATGGTTTTATGGATAAATGGGAGTTATTCTACGTAGAGACTGCAAAGCTATAGCTCTCAGAATCTGACTGTGGCCACTTACACCATTAACTAAATCTAGTTGAGATGAACCAGTCATAAATACACTTGGAAGCATTTGAAATGGTAATACACCAGATACCAGAATGACAGGTGACACAGCAAAATTGACCTGAAATAAATCATATGGTCCCCAAATACATTAACTGCATCCACTGAAAATTAGTTCTTGATTTTCTTTAAGGTTTTATTCGATATAAGAAAGAACTCTGGACATGTATAGTATATTATTTAACATATGAATAAAAAGAGAAGAGGAAACAATAACTCTGTATGTCAGAGTTTAATTAGTTAATATTTAATGTATGTAAATTTAATGATTTTTTTTATTAAATGTCTCCCTGGGTAGTAAGACTTCATGCAAATAAAGCCTAACATGTGTACATGTTATTTTCATTTTGAGCACTAGATGGCAATAAAATCTCTGTTACAAAAATAGTAGCCTTTAAAAGCTGCCCTGTGTTTCAATCATGTTGACACCTAAGTTGCTAAGCTTTTAAGTTTTTTAAACTGACACTTTGTTTCCTTTGCTTACATGTTTACTCTTATCTGTTGATACTGTCTGGGCCAAGGGGATGAAGAATTTTTACTTATTCTCAAGGACCTTAGCTGAAAAAGGAGGGCTGAGGGCAAACAGGGAAGCAGTTCCTGAACAGAGAGGGCGACCAATAAGCACTGAGCAGCTTAAAGTCCTGTTTAGTGTGTGGAGGATGGAAAATCACAGAGCTGGACAGGAGACAGTGAAGGGGTTGTAATCTCTGTGTGTCTGTGGGGACAGCAACAATATCTATCGGATGGATATATTAAGACTTAATCAATACATTTACAGTACAAAACAATATCATACTGACAAAATTCTCAGTAAGGGTTAACCTTTTAAATTTGATTTTACTTCAACTTAGGAAAATTCTAATTGCTTATTACAATCCCAAAGGTCATGTTTTAATGAAGCTATTTGTGATGTTAGGAATTTACATCTCATCTGTTCATACTGTAGGAAAGGGTATGAGAACTTCCATGTACTGCTGCTTATTATTTGATGAATTTCTTTTAAATATATCTGCATGTGTATGCATGTATGTGTATGCATTTAGTTGGGTTAGTCAGGTAGTTAGTTATGTAGTGTGTGTGTGTGTGTGTGTGTGTGTGTGTGTGTGTGTGTGCTTGTGTATGTGTCACAGTGCTCTTGTGAATGTCAGAGAGTAACTTTTGGGAGTCATCTCCTTCCTTCTACTATGTGGGTCTTGAAGAATCAAACTCACGTCTTTAAACTTGGCAGCAGGAGACTTTGCCATCTTGCTGGCCCAGTGATGCTATTTAAAAGCAATAACTCAGGTACCACATACGAAGCAGAGTAACCAAGGTGTGGTCACACTGAACCAACACATGTCCTGAAGAGGTGGGTTGGAGGAAGACTAAATAATTTTTCCTGGGGAAGTTTCTGCCTCGGGAGCTCTGCTCCTAGTGGAGGAGGTATATGCTAGTCAGACATCCAGAAAAATCAAGCACAGAAAAGAGGCCAGAGAATTATAATGTTCATTTCTGTTTGACGCTGGCTTTTCAAATGTCATGAACAGGGTCTCCTGCAGTGCTGAGTGAGGTGGAAAAGCCATCTCAGTACTGAAGGCAGAAAGTCTCCTGCTGTGAAATTAATTTTGAGCGTGCCTGGGCATGTCCTAAAGTGAGAATGTCAAACACGATGTACGAGTCCCACTCAGGAAAAACGTGAGTGCTGCTGAGGGCTTTCAACTCCAATGGAACGAAGTGAAGTCAGGCCGCCTAAGCGTAACATCTATGATCAAGGGATCGGGCAGTGCTAATGATCCATCTTTTGCGGATGTGATGGAGTTTAGCAGGTGCAACCTGCGACAGCTCAGCCAGGGAGATGATGATCACAGGTGATCAGCAGGAGTTAGAGTGAGTCTAACAGTACAGCCCCAGGGGACAGGGTGCACTGCAGCCGCACAAGCCCAGAGATCTAAAAGCTAATTTTAGCCAGTTAAGAAGCAGCTCTGCAGTAAACAGGGAACCGGGTTCTCCCTTGTATTTGAATCAGCCCCGGGTAAAGCAGCCTGAAACCTCAGGGAGAATGTTTTTCCATTAAGTAAACATTTTCTCTGTTCCAACTTGCCTGTAAATTTCTATCGTGTTCATGTGCTCATTTGAAATTTGGATGGTTCCAAACACATTTGTTAAAGGGAAGTCATTCCCTAAAGACCTCTTGATTCCCATGGAAGCATAATACAAGTGCTGGAAAGTACAGGGCTCACAGAAGTCACACTTCAGCCTCTTTCTGAGCAGTTTAGAGCAGGACCTCAGGTCACCAAGGGCATACGTGGACATACGTGGATGGAGCACGAGCCCCAGAGAGACTGGAAGGGTGATGAGATTGTAAGCCAAGCAGAGCAGATGTGAGAGCAGGGCCCAGTGCTGTGTAGACAGAGAGGCTGGCTACATACAGTTCGGGGAATATAAAGGATTCAAGTTCTTGCTGTGTATACTAATTTAGGAAGAGCAACTGTACTTGAAATTTCTATGTGAAATGAAAGCTGGTGTGGGTTAATATGAGTATGATGAGTAAATAGGTGAGGGTGGACAGCAAGGTTTTATGGAAGTAAGGACTTGATCTGTCTTGTTGCACTGAGGCCTGAGGACCTAACTTGGAACGAGGGACCTGCCTGAATTCAAAAGTATTTGTTTAATGGATGAGGGATGAATGAATGGTGAAACAGGAATGATCCAATAATCTTTGCTAGTCTTTGTCAGTGCTCAGGCAGGAGTTATTTCTCCACACTTTGAAGGTCAGAGACACCTCAAAGAGTTTTTGGAGAATCGTAGAATCCAAGTTTCTCTATGAAGACAATGCACTGGAAAAGCCGTTTTACATATATCCAAACACTTGTTATTTGTAAATTTAAAACTGAACTCAGCAAAGAAGAGATGTGTGTTAGGAGATATGAAGGAGAATTCTATCCCAGGATCCTTATCTCTTCTAGCACCTTCACTTCTGTGTACAAACTGGAGCGAGGGGCTGGCAGAGTGCCTGGGGGATTCATCTCCAGTGGCACTCATCTGCATCACCATTCTGGTGCTTGTGTTTGCACATTCTCTTTTTTCTAGACGTTTCTCTTAATTTTCTCAGTGACTTTAGTTCTCCCATAGTTTCTAGTTTTGTGTGAGGATTGTGAAAGCAATTCTATATACATGATCAAGAGTCCTCTTCTTAGGTCCAATCCTTGCCTCATGCTAAAAAATCAGAGAGTAGAATGCTTCTGAACAGTCAACAAGCAGTTCTAACTGATGCTCTCCACTACGGCAGGAGGTTCAGGGAAATGCCCCTCCAAATGCAGAGCAGACACAAATACTACCAATATGTTCATGTACTACTCAGCACCTTTTAGTTGTGTGTGTATGTGGTCCTGGGCCTCAAGCATGCACTATACTATGAGTACCTACATCCTGACCCTCTTTATTGTTTTTGTTATTATTTTTATTATTTTAAATTTTGAAACAGAGCTGCATTAAATTTCCAAGGCTAGCTTTAAACTTGCGATTTTCCCACCTCAGCCTGTGGTGGTTAAGAAGAGAGGTCTGTACCATGAGGCCCGTCTTAGCCCTTTTTAATATAGCTGAGAATATTTTTGAAAAAAAACAAAACAAAACAAAATTTGACCCCAGATGATCAGTTAAGAGAAAGTATTATTTTGGTTTGGGGAGGCTGAGTCTTTTGTGTCTTAGCTCATAAGTTGATTTGTAGCTACATGTTGTAAATCTTTTTCTTTAAATAAAATAGTTTAATGACATTTCATTAAGGAAAGCCCAATTTCTCTTTTACTTTGTTTTCTCTACAAAGGACCTGTTGTCAAGATTGTGAGATATGTTGAGCCTCTTGTCCTTAGCAGCCTAATTGATAGAGAACAGAGATTAGGCCCCAAGAGGGAGGGAGAGTTCCAGAGGAGCTAGGAAATAAGCACAGGCTCAGGGAAGGAGGGATGTGGCTAGAAGTAGTGCTGTTAGCTGAATATAGAAAAGCCATCAGCATTAGACACATGCTTTAAAAACAAATACACAAGTGGTTTTGTAAAACCCTCTTTTCAGAATTGTTCCATGCTTTTCAAACGTGTTTATGTGACACGAATATAAGACATCAAAGAAGGTCAATAAACTAACTACCTGGATGCAGGAAGGAAAAAAATTAAGAAGAGAAAGGCAGTCTCTAAGCAGAAAGGCTGATTTGGGCTACAGCTACCAAAAGAAAAGCTTATCAGGCAGGAGCATAGTCCCCAACACCAGGGTGTGTTCCATAGAGATATCAGCAGCACTGGAAAGGGTGCTCAGATAGCAGGGTCTGGGACAGGTGGCCTGCAAAACACGGTTCTGGGGCAGCAGGCCTGGGAACCCATAATGGACTAACGGACTCCAGGCTTTCTTTGGGTGATGTGAGCCCTGAGGCACACGATCCCCAAACAGGACTTTTTTTTTTTTTTTAAGGTGTAGGGGCATATATAACATATATCTGTTTTAACTAAAGTATCTGTTATAAAATAAAAGTAGACTTTTCAAAGGGTGAAAAAATTAATCATAAATACAAGTTCATCTGTTTTCTTCCTGCCATGGTTGACAGGTACATCATGGACCCCTCTGAACTGTGTGGAGTGTCTTCTGTGGAAAGCTGGCTAGTCTTCTGCTAACAAGAGCAGCCGTGGTCTCCAGCCTTTCTGTCCACACTGTTCTATCCTGTGCTTTCTCACTCTGCTGATCTGTTATTTCCTCCACAGCCTTCTCAAGTGGGAGCTAGAGAGTGAAACAAAAGAAGTCCTGTACCGTGAATATTAGAAAAACAGGCCAGCACTCCTGCCCCGGTGGGAGAAGGGAAGCATGCAGCGTAGGCTGTCCAGCTTCAGCATTCAGTGGGTCAGTTTTGAATTGGTTATAACGCTTCCAGTTTGGTCAGACAACGCAAAAAAAAGAAAGAAGGGTTTAAAGGAAGCCTGTTGTTGGGGAGGTAAGAAGGAAGGAACAAAAGGAAGAAATAAGCCGGTGTTGGTGGCGCACACCTTTAATCCCAGCACTCGGGAGGCAGAGCTAGGCAAACTCTGTGAGTTCGAGGCCAGCCTCGTCTACAGAGTAAGATCTAGGACAGGCCCCAAAACTACACAGAGAAACCCTGTCTTGAACCTCCCCCCACCAAAAAAGGGGGAAGAAATAAGAGGAATGGATGGAGGAAGAGGAAGGAGAGTAAAGAAGAAGAGAGAAAAAAACATTTTGTCATATATAGGATTTCCTGTATTTCCTGTCTACTGAAATAACATGCAGTTATTCATTCAAATGCATAGATTTATATTTCACCACTGTACTGAGGTGGGGAGAGGGGGCAGGAAACACTCTTGAAAATTATACAGTCTAACTTTGAAAATTTTGAATGAAGTGGATAAAACATGAAATTATTGCATGAAGCAAAGATGCTTGAAGCAGATGTTGTCAGAGTTCAAAGTCAGGAGCATTTTCTTAGCTTATGGTTTCTATTTTCCTGAATCCTGATTTTGAGTAGTGCAAAACTTTTCAAATATCTTCTTTTGGGTGTGTGAATAAAATACATTTCCTTTCTGCTTCTGAATTAACTTGAATAAGGACACAACAAGAAAACCACAGTTATAAAACGCAGCCATGTCCATCTGCTGAAGCCCACTCATACATGTTACAGAATTGTAAGAGTACTGGCTACGTATCTGTCTGCTCCTAGTGAACAGGGCTGGTAACTCTGGCTTCCTGCCCTTAAGCCAGAGGAATTATGTAGTTGTGATGCCTTTACTCCTGCATGGAAAGTGTTAGTTCGCTCTTGTTAGTAAGAGGGAGCCAGAATTCCCCAAGCACAGCGGTGATTTATCGGCAATAGAGACGTTTAATCATGCAGTGAAGCTAATGCTCACCTAACGAGCTGTTAGGATCTGCACAATATTGAGTGTGCATTCAAGCAGCATAAACTGACAATTTTCCCAAGGTGCAGTGCTAGAGTTCTATTCTTTCCTACTCAATCCAATGAGCAAAAGATAAGTGAGGGAATATTATGAATGCATCACTATCTTAGGTCTCAGATGTTTTTGAATACAAACATAATTTTCCTAATTGTTTTCCAGACCTTTAAAAAATAATTACCATATATATGTATATATAGTATAGTATAGATAGTGTGTGTGTGTGTGTGCAAATGAACCCACGGCTTTGCACATGCTAGGCCTGCACTCTGCCCCTAAGCTCTACCTCAGCCATTAACCATGTAGATAATCTTATGGCAGAATTTCACAGCCTGGTTTGGTGGGGTTTCTCATATGTGAGGAGATACAGCCCAAGACTCCTGGTCCTACTAATAAAAATAATAAAATAATAAAAAATAATAATAAATAAATAATAATAAAATCTAGATAGTACCAAACCACAGATATTCCATTTTTGTTCCCAGATGCTCTGCAGCTTTGATGCACAGTTCCAGAGTAAATTGTCCTCCAATATTTCATACCCTGGTTACTTCTTTTGTGCTTTGGGTCATCATTAAATAAAGCAGTTTTTGTCTGAAAAAATTCCATGATACCTGGGCAGTCAGTCTGCTAACCAACATGTCTTCTAAATTGCTATTGGCAGGTAGTGTTTATAGTGTGGCTATTCTGGTCAAAGGATGGTTCATATCCTAGGTGGGATGAGGCAGAACATTGTTGGATTTCATGAGAACGGTAGATGATAAAAATCTTATAAATTGTTTATTTCTGGAATTTCCCATTTACTAATTCCTATATATGGCTGACCATGGGTAACAGAAGCTAATGAACCCATGAGTAAAGAAAGTTCTGCTAGACAGGTAGCATTAGGAGTTGAATAGTCTCCAGGGTCTTTCTTATACACTGTGGCATATGTAGGACGTCTCTGACATTTGTCCATAGATGCCAGCCACAGAACACCCATATCTCCCAAGCTGGGAAAACCAGAAATCTCTCCAGAGATGATCAGTATTCCGCACAGGGCAAATCAGTTGAGAACTGATGTTCTAAGTAGAAGGGGGCTTTTATTTTTATTGGAGTTTGTGTATGGTAAATGTGGCCACTGCTCTGAAACACCTAACATTAAAAAGGTATAATATGCACACTTGAGTATAATTTTTCTCATTTGATATTTTAGCTCAGTTCTGCTTAAAATGGAAACTTGTTAATATACTTGATTTCATTGACTACACTGGATGGACTTAGTTCTTACAGGAGTTAAATATTACCAGGTATCCTGAAAAAACAAAGACATTTAAAAAATATCTTTAAATTTAGAAATGTAGGTATTACATTTTTTTAAAATCTAGAAAACAGCTGGCTAAGGGCAGTTAAATTCAACTGTTTATAGATGTAAAGTTAGTGTTATCTCTTACCCAAACTGTAGTTAGAAAGACTTTGGCAGGATGTTCCAAAAGTGCTTGGCATGTTGACACAACTTGGCTTCCCAGAGTAGGGCTACACACATAATCTTAACACATTGCTATTCCAGTACCATGCAGCAAGTCCTTGACAAGGAGGGATCCATTGGCTTTTAGCAGGCCAAAGGACAGGTCCCTGAGCGTTCAAACTGGATTTGCCTGTTTGGTTCACACCTGGCTCTAGTGCTTGCTAGCTTAGAGGCCTAGGGTCAAGAAACTTATCTCTGTCATCCAGTGCTCTGGCTGCAATTTAGCCTTATGTGAAGAATTTGGTACTGTATTGGTAGATAACTACTTTTAGTAAGTTATGTTTTAGAACTGTATTGGTAAATGAATAGTTTTAATAAGTTATTTTAAGAGTGTAAAAACTCACACATGTTAATTAAATGCTCTTTTTCCATTTAAGTTAGTGACACAGGAAAGGCAATCTATTACTTTTCAGTGGAAAATATCATAATGACCATTATATTATGTTTTAGTCATAAAACCACACCAGGCTTTTGAGATCTTCCAGATCCTTTGTCTTATAATGATATTCTGTGGCTGGAGTTTTCTCTCATCAGTTTACAGATGGAGCAGGGCAAGTTGAGAAAGATTGCCTGATTTTAATTCAGGGCTGTGCTGGAGTCTGATGGTGGACTCAGCTCACACTGAAAGTTTTGGATTCTAATTTCACAAATCTACGTTTCTCTTCCACAATAACAAGGACCCCAACAGAGAAGCTAATAACACAGGAAGCCTCAGCTAAGCCACATAAATGAAGTTTATCACTCAGCAGCCCGGGGTATGCTTAATACATTTCACATGTAAATACAGAAGCTTGAGGAGTAGAGTAGATCATGCAAGTTTATACAGTGGAGAAGGCTCAGAGACCCAGTACAAACCCACAAATCCTGGCTCTTGTTCCTGTAGAAGAATACTGGGAGACTCAAAATCCGAAGAGGAAGCCAGAGTCAGAGTTAGATGGCTTTCAATATCAGAGGGACTTGGATTCTTTTACTGAAGCTGGTTCTTCGGCAAACACAAGGGTGGGGATAGCAAGGGGCACACAGACCCTCCATCCAATCCTTGTCTGTAAAATAAAGAGTTGGATGTGTCACCTTAAAACTTCTATTTGGGGTTAGGGATTTAGCTCAGTGGTAGAGCGCTTGCCTAGTAAGCGCAAGGCCCTGGGTTTGGCCCTCAGCTTTGGAAAAAGAAAAAACAAAACAAAACAACAACTTCCATTTGTCTTAGTTATAGGTTGTGTTGTTCTCTTCCTTACACCTGTCCCCTGGCTTCCTTGTATACTTAAATACAAAAGGCTTCCTTGGTATGGTGGTCTAAAAGGCTCCTCTGGCTACAGGTCCTGCCTGGCTCTGGTGATACTGCTTGTCTTCTCTTTCTTGATCCCAATGCTAAAGTTACAAACTTTTCTGTTCTAGAAACTTCTTTGTCCCAGCCTTTATACTTATTTCCTTTGCTTGAACTATTCTGTTTCTGGTCATTACTTAGTGGCTCTTCCAGGGCTTCCTTCAGCAGGGATTCCAGAATCCTCAGTCTAAAAGTGGCCTCTCTTCCTGTACCACTCTACCTCATTTCTGTGTCATAAACTTCACACTTATTGGCACTGTTGGAATTCACTTAGCTTTTGTTTGTTTATTGTTCCCTGCTCTCTCCATATTTATTCATCATGAACGACAAGAGGACTGGCATCAGGTTGACATGACTAAGCCCAAAGTAACATTTGATATCTTGGTAAATGAATGGATTTACCTTATGTAGCCCAAAAGGTATATGGAAAATATTAAGCACTTAGTAGGGTTTCAAGAAATACAATAGTAAAATGATAACTCATATTTAATATGCTGTAATTATTGGCATAATGTCAAACCCTTTTACACATGACGTATCATTTAGTTCTCATGATGACCTTATGGCATGAGTATCATTATTATCTTAATTTGCAGGTGAGATGCTGAATTTTAATTCATAACAACCTTAGGCTACACAGTGAAACCTTCTGTGTGTGTGTGTTTAGGAGTATATATAAAACAATTTTCCCAAGGCCATAAAGCTAGTAAATAAACCAAGATCAAAGCCACTCTAATTTTAATACAATGCCATTCTTAAACAGCTGGCTTCTTAGTAAAGTTGCTGTTGTCTTCACCTAGATTAATGAAAACACAAAACACTTTCAAAGAGCTTTACATGAACACCTACTGCATGTGTTGTGGGGGCTTCGTCTAGGTAAAGGGTTCCAGTACCTAGGATATAAAGAGAAAGAATATGCCTTAACTAAGGGTTACCCTTTGCTGTGATGAAACACCACGACTCAAAGCAACTTGGGGAAGAAAGGGTTTATTTTACCCGCATTTCCATAGAACAGTGCATCATCAAAAGCAGTGAGGGCAGGAACTCAAGCAGGGCAGAAATCTGAAAGCAGGGGCTGATGCAGAGGCCATGGAGGGGTGCTGCTTACTGGCTTGCTCAGCCTGTTTTCTTATAGAATCAGGACTACTAGCCCACCTCCTCCACCCATCACTAATTAAGAAAATGCCCTACAGCTGGACCTTAGGGAGGCATTTCCTCAACTGAGGCTCCCTCTTCTCAGATGACTCAACTTGTGTCAAGTTAACAAAATTTAGCCAGGAGAATATGACACACTTTGCACTTTAACGGCTCATTGTGTGGTGGATTGGATGTTCATGTCCCATACACTCTTCATTCCCTCCACAAGGAAAATCCAGACAACTGGAGGTGCTCTCTCTCTCTCTCTCTCTCTCTCTCTCTCTCTCTCTCTCTCCTCCCCATCCCCCCTCTCTCCCTTTTGCCCAGATGTTTACTTTTACATCTGTTGCATGGTGTTTTGTACAGTCCTATGTAGGATGAAGTCTGAAGTCCTAACTTACTGATGATGGCTTCAGGTGGCAGGGGATTAATGTGCATTTACTAACTGAATTTGTAGAACAGCTCTAGCTCGGTGTGATTGTTCTCAAATGGTGAATGGCATGCTGAGGTGGTGGGTAGATGGTGGTGAGCTTAGGTCACTGCACCACAGCAGAGAGATGGCGGCATATAGAGCTCTAGGAGCCCTGAGAAGTGATGACTCTCAGTCTCCATAGAACCTTAATACTCTAATTAATCACTATGAGACTACCCACTGCTTCCATTAATTATTGCATAAATCAGATGTATTTCCTTGTAACATATATTAACTATCTGTATTTGGGAGTAAATCGAATGCTTTCTCATTTTGTTTTAAAATTTTGTTCAGATTCATTATAAAGAATTTTTATTATAATAAGTGGAACATGATTTTAGTAATTTTTAAGTGATTTTTTTCTGATCGTCATTATATATATGTTATGTATATGTATATGTACACACACACACACACATACACACACACACACATACATACGTACATATCCCCCGGAGGTACATTTCTTCCCTCTAAAAAGATCTAAGCACATAAGTATTGTTTTTACTTTAAAAACCCAATGCCAGTTTCTGGGAGCCAGTGACTGATGGCAGCCTGGGAGGAATGACCGCAGTACAACAGAGCTAGACAGTGACTGATCTACATGACTGTGCAAAGCCATCTCCATCAGGAAAACCTAGGAGAAAGAAAATGCCGACCACCACTGTAATTTGAAAAGGAAATGAGTAAGAAATACAATACCTGAGACTCTCTTGACTGTCCGAAGGCAGAAAAGGGAGACTCCCTAGCAGGGGCTTGGCTCCCACTAAGAAGTACCCGAGCTGGTGAAGACTCCCAGTAGCTGCAACCCCAGTTGGTGGGGTCTGAAGTCTTGAGAGGTACTTAATCAAAATCTGTTCCTGTTCCGTGCATGGCGGTGTTGAAACAGTAGGCTTCATAGGCAATGAGTGAGGGCCACGCAGCAAATTATGCGGGTCCAGTGTCACAGATGGAAGGGACTCCTTGTGAACTGCACTTTGTAATGACCCAGAAATCAAAAATTTGTGATTGATGCTCCTTTGTCAAAAATGTTCCTTGACATCTACCTAAAGACTCATGTATACAGACGAAAACAATCTTCTGAGTCTTAGAATAAGAACAAGGAGATCTACATATGCATCATCTCTGTGTGACATTGGCTGACACAAATGCACATAGATTCCGAGAACACTCAAAATGTCACATGCTAATTTGTCATTGTATTTACTCATAGATTTTAATATATATATAGGTAACATGATGTCTAGCGCCCCCCACCCCTAACTGTATCCAGCTCAGTTTTAATTCTAAATACTGCGGCCTCGGGTCCACAATAGATGCAGAAGTCTAAGAAAACGTTCTCAAAGTCAGAATGGGAAAAACAAAGTGTTATGTGAAGGGAAATGTTTAAACATAAGTGCACAAACGGAACACTGAGAAAAATGTGTCCCCGCGACGCCCTAGTTCCCTGGAAAGTCAGAGGGCTACCTTCCCTTTTTTTTTTTTTTAAGTCATTTTGATCAAATTATGTTTGTTCCTTTAGGCATTCCAAATGCTAATTCCTTTGCCAGGCAGGGAAAGTTCTCATCCCTTTGGAAGACTTTCTTTTTAAAAACCCGATTCCAAAAGAAAAGCCATTTTTGAGAAGGGTTGATCATGTTAAATTAACACGCGACTCAAAAGCTCGGTGCCTTGGGTTAATTTGCCAGGCAAGTGAGAAGCTGGAGGAGGGCGCCCCGGTGGGGAGGCCAGGTCGTCTTCCCGCAGCCGGGCAGCAGGGGGCCCCCGGCTCCCTGCTCCGGGCTTGGGGATCCCCGCTCAGGGCGCCTCCAAGACGCTCCCCGCCCAAGGTCAAACTCGGCAGCCTCATGCGGGCCGCGTTCCGGTGGTCGGGCGACTCTGGGAAGCGGAGTCGAGCTCCGTAGGCTGGTGGCACAGGCTGTGCGCACAGTGGGGCCGGGGATGCGCGGGGCCGGGGATGTGGGTCGCCAGCGGCCGGGGAGGCAGCTCCGCGCCCGGGAGGGGTGGAGAGCGCGCGACTGCCGCAGAGCGGGTCGGACGCAGAAGCGGAGACAAGCCGGAGGGCGCCCCGCCCCGACCAAGCAGCGGGAGCCCCCGGCTACCCAGGCCTCCGCCTGTCACCTCCATCCGCCACCTCCACCGTCTCCTCCCCTTGCTCAGGTCCACTCGGTCCCTCCCCTGGGCCGCCCAAAGCACCAAGTTGGCGGGAGCCTATAAAAGCCGGACCGTGCGACCCGCGACACATATTGCAAGACCTCAAGTCAGAGGACAACTGCTGCTCTGCCCCAAGCACCGGCGCGACCATGTCCCACCACTGGGGATACGGCGGGAACAACGGTGAGTGCGGAGGCCGCGCGCTCCGGGCCGCGCGCTCCCGGTCTCCGCTCAGGCACCTGCCGAGCACCGCGGCTCCCGTAGCGCAGCTTGGATGCCTGGGTCCCAGCCGGGGCCCCGCGCTGGCACGTCCCTGGCGCCACTCGGAGCGCTGTCGAGGATCTGATCTCAAGCCATCCTGGCCGCGCACTCGGGCCGGGAGGGACAGCCCAACGCAAGATCGGAGGACACAGTACCTATGGGGACCACAGCTGGTCACCGTATGCAAACCCAGGCAGAATAGCACTAGGAATGTTACGAATATTTTAGTTGTAGGTCACAGGAAGATGAAGGGGCGGGGGAAGTGGCTCTTGTCCTTTTCGAATCACTCTCTGCCACACCTGTGGCTAAGAGTCCCGGCGTACTTTGTCATGGCATCTTCTGGAGCCAGTTTAAACCTAATTGCGCTGGCTCCGGAGTTTTCCATTCATTTCTCAACTTCCAGTGTCGTTGATAACTGGACGTCTTCCTGGTCACAGACCTAGGTGCCTGAGGCCAGCTGACGGGAAAAGAAGGTGCACCTGGCTCGCGGTTGAAGTGTGTGGGCTCCCTAGGAGAGAGAATTCTAAAGGAGGTGACTGTGCCTGAGCCTTGGTCTACATCGGCTGAACTGTCACCTAGTGTGACAGCAGGAGGCATCTGGATCTGTTATAATGCCGTAGGGAGAATACATTTCCCAAACTCTATCGCAAGAGAATGTATAACCCCAGTGAGACCACATCCCTACCAGAAGTTCTGCCCAGTTTTAGTTATTGAATTTGGGTAAAAAGACCTCAAAATTGTTTCTGTTTCTGTTAAAAAATAGATGTATATGGGTTCTAATTTTCACACTGACCTTTATTAGGAAGACTTGAAATATTATTACCTGATGTTGCAAATAAGGAGACTAAGACACGTTTTTGTAAACATTACAGTGCTATTAAGTATTACCTCCAGATTTGAAACTGAGCAGACTTTCTCTAGAATTACTGGTGGCTTCTAGTGGCTGGTGTCTCCTTTCCCACACTGATGACTTCACAGATGTCTTTTCACCTCCAGGACCAGAGCATTGGCATAAGGACTTCCCCATTGCCAATGGGGAGCGGCAGTCCCCCGTTGACATTGACACCAGGACTGCCCAGTATGACCCTGCGCTTCAGCCTTTGAGTGTATGCTATGACCAAGCTACTTCCAAAAAGATTCTCAACAATGGCCATTCTTTCAACGTTGAGTTTGATGACTCCCAGGACTGTGCAGGTCAGTGTTTAAGAAATACTGGGCTTTTTAGCCAATAATTATTTTCCATCTTAATGGAAGATACAGGGACACTGGCAGGAGGCCCTTGCCACCACAGTTTGTTCTAGAAGCTAAGATGTCACTCTGATTTCTTCCTTAGGTTCTAGAAGTAGGCAAATTACTTTGAACTATCCTGGGGCTGTTTTCTACCTTGTCAGATTGTGAGCTATGTAGGGCATCAGGCGACGTGCCTGGGAGAATTTACAGAAAGCAAGCCAGGTCCTTAGCAATACGGAGACCAGGGAATTCACAAAACCTTTCAACTTTTAAGATTCTCTTGACAAGTTTTAAAGCATTTGTCACTCTGAGTTGATGATGTCTATCCTAGATAGACAAGTCAGCAGCATGGAAAGCAATGAGTCTGATGACTTAAAATGTAGAAGTTCCTTGTAAATACTACGTGTATTTGTCAGTGTCGGCAGAGCAAGATAAAGGTACCAGTATCTTATTCAGAAATTTATTCCACAAGTGAAGATTTTTTCAGAGTTGGTTGGATATGCCTAGCCAGTTACTGAAAAAAAATTACCATAATTTATTTGTAATAGGGCGGTTGACAGGATGCTGGTGAATGCTTTACTTCTTTATTTAGAAAGAAGAGACTGATCCCATTTAGACATAGTAGCTGTCTTGATTGCTCACTGGCTGATTTAATTGCTGGTGTCCTATTTTCCTGAATGTTTTCCTTTGAAGGTCACTAAATGAAATGGGCCTGTAAATGCATTATGTTTGGTGGTTTGGAGAAGGAGCTGTGTTAGAGGAAAAGGCAAAGACAGAGAGGAAACAGTTAGAGTTGCAGTCAGAGTTGGAAGTAATGACCATGTTAAATGCATGTATATGATGTGTAATTAAAGTATTATAGTCAGGTTGACCATTATGTTTCACTAGCAGCAGAGAAATCACAAATACTTCAGACAGAATCAACAGTTGAAGAAAGGTGCATTTATTGGGGGATGGGGAAACATACATATGCATTGGACACACAGAGAAAAAGATCCTCTGGCAAGAAAAAGGGGAATTGAGAACATCAAAAGGACAAAAAATCTAGTCTCTTCTCGAGGGCAGGGGTTTTTTAAGTCTCTGAAAGGTTTTCCTCCCCTAATTTAGGGTTGGTCAGTTTGAAGGAGGCTAGGATGGCTGATTGGCCCAGAACTGTTGTGTGACTTGTTCTGAGCAGCCCTGGGAACTTGTTGGGCCAGTCCATCGGCAGGGGGCCTGCTGGTGGGAGACAGATGTCTTGCAGAGCCTTTGTTTAAAGCTTTTATCTCAAGTCCTGAGGGTGTTGAAGAAGCTGGCCATCTTGGAGACTCACCACCTTTATTACCTAGCTGTAGCCCCCTCCCCTTCTCTGCCTTATTAGGAATCTTTCTAACTCCAGGTCTGTCATCATCGATAATGTCAGTTGATGCCTCATAAGATAAGAGCCAGGAGGGCAGTTGAAGCCTGATTTCTTTCTTGTATCCTAAGAATCCAGAATGTACTGAAGAGATCTAAAATCGAAGGATATAGAAATAATAGGCCCTGACTGTAACCTTGATACATGCAAAAATAAACTGTTCAAGGCACTGCAGGCTCTTCCAAGGGGTCATCGAAATGCATAGTTTGGTGTAAGAATTCTTTGAGGAGAATTTAAGACCCTAGCACCTGAAACAGACAACATGGAAGTGTGTGTGTGTGTGTGTGTGTGTGTGTGTGTGTGTTGGGCAGGTGGTCTGAAGAGAGGAATGAGGGCTCAGGTGGTACACCTCAGGGTTTCAGAGATTTTGGAGGATAGGGTAAGGGGGATGGTTTCATAGCAGGAGCTTGCAATCAAGCTCTTGAATTCCCAGGCAAGGAAAAGGGTGGGAACAGGATATGAGGCTACCAACACTTTTTTTTATTTAAACTTATTCCCCAAGTGGGAAATCCTGGCATTTGGAAGTCTGTTAGCTAGAGGCTCATAGACAATGTCCCCAGTTGGGTGTCTATCAATATCTGTGAAAAGGGAAGGCTGTCTGTCACTTTGGTACTTGCAAAAATGATGTGGTCCTAGGGACTGTAGAAACACAAAGGAGGCTTCCACATGACACCTCAGTAAAGAGTTTCCAGAGTACATAAGGGTCATTCAGAGGAATAAAGGGTTGGGGTGTGTTGGAAGAGACTCCAGCAAAGGGAACAGGGAAATTCCAGGGGGTTAAAGAGAGTACAGGATGTGTGTCTATGTGCCCTAGATAGCAGAAAGGTCTAGGAAAAACAAGGGTCAGCAAAGATTAGAGGGAACTGCTCTCTAGTGCTGTGAAAGACTCCTTTGTAATTTTCCCAGTGTCTCCTATCTCCTTCAGTGACTTTGATTAAACAAGAATCTAGAATGTATTAAAATGCTGATATAAAAGGAAAATCCACTTACAGAGTAAGTTAAAAAGTAATATGCCATGTGGAAAAATACACTTTAAATGTTCTTTTTAATGATTCTTAGATTCTCAAAAGTAGAACAAACAGTAATAATGCTATAGTCAGCCCACAACAATGAAGACAGAAAGAATCGCTTGCTGAAGCTTGTCCTTGTCAGCACTACTTTCCTGGAAACATTAACTTGTGGATTTATAATATAAATAAATAAAAATATATGTAAGAATCTTCAAATGATATGCATCTTCAATGTTTAGTTGTACATACCAGGTTTTAAAAAACTGATGGAATTTTTCTGTATGCTTAAGTTTAAATGAATTCATTTTGGTTACTTGATATTTGAAAACTAACACTAAGGAGTCTCTGTTGTGCCATTTTTAATTTCTTATGTTCTGCATTTAAATTCATCAGTCATTAACCCTCACCCCAACCCCGACACTGAGATCCCAGCCTTCTAGAATTAATCTTAGTTCTGGCCTTGCTGTATACTCTGAGTGTTATCTTACACACAGACTCAAGTAATTGATGTCAGAAACTGAGCTCCTGAATTCGGTGTTGTCTATTTACCTGCAGGTAATTCTTTTAACACATGGAATTAGTAGGTCTTAATCTGAAGTCCACACTAAAGTTTTCAAAATTCATTTAAAGCCGATAATCTTAAATTAATGAAAAATTGCTTTTAAGTTCTTTAAAAAAGTATTATGAAGGAAGAAACTTCTCTGCTTGAGACATTTTCCTGCCAGCTTTTTCTGGTACAAAAACAGTCAAAGCATTAATTAACCACTGCTGACTTATTAACTTTTGTTAATAATTTTAGAGCTTTCTGCTTTATTGCAAAGTTATTGGAGAATACTGAGAGCAATGCTGGAATTATTTGGTCAGCTCACAACATCATATTCATCTCAGTCAGCTTTCTGTTTTTAAAAACAGAAACAATGTTTATTTGTTTATGCCAGTTCAAGAAGAAAGAAGGAAGCTCAGTGGTTCCCCTGTGTGCCTTTGAAGCCGACCATTGTCTGGATAACATAATGGGGCTTTGTACCTGGATTCTGTTTAACTTCACAGGGACTTAGTTTTGAAGCTGTAAATTTACCTTCCACAAGCCATCATAAGCAACCAAGCAAGGGCTTCTTACGATGCATGTGGTTAATGATGTCAGCAGAATCTCTAATACCTAGGACACTAAGCCATGTTTCCTAAGCACGCTGAGTAGTGAAACTCTCTCCTAAAAAGGGTCAGGCTTAAGCCTAAGTAATCCCTCTGTAGCTTAAACTAAAACTTCTGCACACTTGATTTTTCACTGTGCTACTCTAATGAAGTTGATAGCTAAATGTTTCATTGTTTAGAATAAATGGAATATGAGCACCCCTTGCAGATACACTTGCAATACTATAGTCCTAAGATTATTTGAACTGTTAAAGAAAAAGTATGCATAGTTTAATCAGTAGTAAAAATTGCAAGCATGAATTAAAAAATTTCAGGGTATTTGTGAAGAAAAATGTTCAGGTATTAACATTGACATCTTATCTGTGGAAAGTTTTCAATTGTCTGATTGAACAGGAAATCACTAAATGTTGGTTTATGAACAACATATTGGGGATGCTTACTTGTAATTTGGGATTAAGGTCGATTACTTACCCCAGTGGTCTTTAGCTTGTTGTTCAAATACATCTTAATTAGTAATAGTGACTAGGAAGAAAAACAGTGAAAAAAGGTAAATTTTCAGCTATTTCATATGGGTTTCATATTAATTTCAGTAGTATAGAATCTCCTATTTTAATAAAAATATAGTTTAATAAATTATCTAGATATTTAGTATAAGAAGACATTATTATATAATGTTATGTGGTATTTATACTGTTTATCTAATAACAGATTATAAAAATTAAAATTGGGACAAGTTCTGGTTTTAAGAGTTGAAATTTAAATTAAAATTTGCAAGTCTTGAATAAACAAGTACAGAAAGGCCTTTTCTTTTTCTGCCACCTGGTAGAACAAGTTTCTGTGGCACAGTGAAGGCATGGACTCCATGGGACCATTCCCCACCCCAAATGCCTGGATTTTTACAGAGAATAATCATACAGCTAGTAATTTCTACTACCCTGAAAAAATGTTTTTTGCATGAGAAAAGCAGGTTTCATTTTAAAGCAAACCAGTTTTAAAAATGGTGTATAGCAGTCACAATAAATAAATGTATTTCGGAATATAGTGTAAGCTATATTTAATCAAAGTGTTGTAATTTCTATTTCTTAGACAAAGTGACACATGCTGTATCTATCTGAGATAAAGGCATTGTAAGATTCTAACAATGTTTTTAAAGGATTTCATCAACCAAACTCCATGCTAACAATTTCTGAAACCAGAACTGCTGCTGTCTGTAACAATTTAATTCTAAAGATTTAGTAACCTTTTCTAAATTACAATGGACTTTTCATCTACGTAGCAACAAGTTTTATTTTAATGTGGATTATAACAGCTCTCTAGTGCTAACGATTACAACTGAGTATATTTAATCATTGAATCATTTCTTCTAGTGCTCACAGAGCCTTTTAAAATAAAAGTGTATATGCACTGAAAGCATTTGCATTTAAAATACTCTCTAAAACAAGATGATGCAATTTCAAGGTCTGAAAAGGAGAGAATAAGAAACAGTGGGAAAGTATGGTCACTTTAAAACATGAGATGGTGGTTTGGTTCTCCTCTGGGGGAAAGCAGATGCACTTCTTAGATCGGAGATGCCTGATGCTCAGGATAGTTTCATTGAATTGGATTTGCTCCTTGGCTGATCTAATGATGCTATACATGACATTTGCTGCATATGACTGGTCAGTTGATTGTGAGCCTTGAGGAGTTAGTGTTAAGAACTTTTCCCCTAGCACTAAATTGCTTCCTAAAGATGGTTTCACTGTTAAGTGCCTATTTGTGATGGTATGTGCCTGGTCTTGTTGTAGTTTTTTGTGCCTTATAGGGTTGATGTCCCTGGGAGGCCTGCTCTTCTTGTCTGAGGGGAGGTGTGAGTGTTGGGGGGGGATTGAGGGGGAGGTGAATCTGGGAGAGAAGGGGGGTGGTGGGGGAAGACTGGGGGGAGGGGAGAGCTGAAGTCAGGATGTAATATATGAGAAAAGAATAAAAAGGGGAAAAAGGGTGTTCTTTCATTTCTGAAAAAAACCTAGTGTAGGGGCCTGGGCTTAATCCTTTCCTTGTGGTCTCATCAGATAAATAAACACAGTAGCTTCTGTGCTTCAAGAGATACAATCTTAGTGTAGTACATATGATTTCATACTTCTTCACGTACGTGTAATATAACACCATTTATGATTCATTCTTTCTGTTTTCATTCTTCTTATTTTCTCTTGGCCTATTGGAAGAGTCAGCAGCCAGTGATTGCTTAGCTGCTGTGGAAAGGCCACACTGCATATCTCAGCCGGTTTCACCATTTACTTTGAATAGATAAATAGGTCTTGCTACCAGCCAAACATATTTAAGTGAAGTGAAGCAAATGAAGTTTATTGTACAGACTTTGCCCCTATTTTTTACAAAGCCACTGTGGATTTAAGTTCATTATTTTATAGAATTATAGTCCAAGGCCAATAAAATGTACCTAAAGTAACAGATGCTTTCATCTTAGAAAAATAAAACAGTAGAATTGAGTCATTTCGGAAAACATATAACTGTATTGTTTAAACGGCATAGATACATACAAGTAAGGTAAAAGTTTTAGTTTGATTCCACTGTAATCCTTTTTGAAGACACACTTGTCAAGTATCCATGGATGGAGGAGTCCGAGCACATGGCCTCTGGGATGATTTATCAACTACAATGAAGCTAATTCCAGGACAGAGCATCCGGAAAGCTTTCTGTAGTCAGAGCTTTCACTTCCGGAAGATAATAAGGGATCTTGCTCTGCATAGAGATGCTAGACAGGCTATTATTAATGACATAAATAATTGAATGATACATTTTACAGATTAAGAAGTTCCAGAAGTTTGATACAGATTTTTAGGGACAAAGCCAGTTAGTGTAAGCACAGTCACGTTTTAAAATATTTTGAATTCTTTCATGAATTCTGGTGTTTGGACTGGCAGGATGATCTTTGGGCCATGTGGGAAGATGGGTCCTTGGATTCGCAGATCATTCCACTAGGCCTTTCAGTAATTGTACATTAAATCTGCTCTCTCTGGACCTGAGAGCCTACAGGAGATCTACCCATGTACCCAGCCAAAATGGACAAGGCATTTATCCATCAGCTAGCACATAGGAGAATAAACACAGTTGAAGTAATTTTGGTTAGTACTCTGTACTTAACCTGTCTGGATTTTATTTCTCTCTCTCTCTCTCTCTCTCTCTCTCTCTCTCTGTGTGTGTGTGTGTGTGTGTGTGTGTGTGTGTGTGTGTGTGTGTCTACAGAGACATTACACATATGTATTCTAATTTCAGTGCTGAAAGGAGGACCTCTCACTGGCACCTACAGATTGATCCAATTTCACTTTCATTGGGGCTCATCTGATGGGCATGGCTCCGAGCACACTGTGAACAAAACAAAATATGCTGCAGAGGTAAGATCATTTCTTTGTTACAGGGAAAAGCCTGTTTAGCATTAATTAACAAAGCTTAGTTTTATAAGTCCAACGCATGCCAAGTGAACAACCTCTTTGCAAAGGACCTTCACACTGGCTTCTTACGCACTTCATTGCCATCCAGTTAAGTCTGTCAGAACAGCATTATTTTATTATAAATCCATAAATAAAATCTGTGCCCTTTCTTCATCTACATTTCCTTGTCTTAGAGTTGTTCTCAAAGTGATGTGCTATTATAACAAGTATAACTAGAATTAAATGAAGTTTTTTCTTAAAATTATCCACATTTTCTCTTTAATAACCTTTAGCTGTAAAGGGAAGAGTAGTCATTAGATAAAATCCGTTGGTTTTTTTATCATGTGAATCATTTACTGTGGTTTTTCTCCCGTGACTTCAGCTTCACTTGGTTCACTGGAACACCAAATACGGTGATTTTGGGAAAGCTGCGCAGCAACCAGATGGACTGGCTGTTCTAGGTATTTTTCTGAAGGTTAGTTAATGACCCAATTCTTTGTGTTTTTCTGTTTTCAAGAATTATTGACCAGACAGAATATTCTTAACAGGGAGAACATTCTACAAAAATTTTGAGGAAATGCTTTTGGTACTGAAGCATTTTGAGGCTTAATTCTCCCTCCCCCACTCCATTCTTTCCTTGTGGATATCTGAAATACACTTTCAGTGTGTCACTTAGAAGCCAGTTAGATAATAATGTGAAGAAAAGACAGGTAGGTAAGCTGAATGTCACCAGTAGGTCATGATTTGCTCTAATCAAACCTTCAGCTAATGTTACTACTCTATTAGTTTAGGATAGACTTGAAGTGAGATCAAGTTCTGTTGAGATGGTGGTGGGGTTCTAGGACAGGAAGACAGTGTTGCTGAATATCTGGAACTGTGGGATTTCAGAGTTGAGTTGTCCCTAGAAGGTTGGAAAAGGGAGTGTAGAATACTGTGGGAATGGATGCTCGTGAGTAGTGTCCCATGCTGAGGAGGAAGCTACAGGAGCTCATGAACTCATCCAATGACAGCAGAAAGAGAAAGATAATAAAACTACTCAGGATATAATCCTGAGAAATTGCTAATGTGAGGCCTTTAAGCCTGGAGAACATGATTACCGATGGTTGAAAAGAAACATAAAAGTCAAGAGACAGGAAGGCTAGAGGGTGTAGGGAAAGCTAAAAGACATTTCTATGAGAGGGTTAGGCAAGAATGTGAATTCCTTTAAAAGCATCAACTGCAGTCAGCTCTTGAGTTCTTTCAGCTGAGCAGTTGGAGGTGACAGGGGGACATAGGACAAGGTAATTCAGGGGAATAAGTTACAGAAGCAGAGGTAGGTTACAGATTCAATGACAGCTCTGTTGTCAATATTTACAAGCCGCGGATGATGTGTAGCATGACTAAGCTAAGGAGTAGCTGTTTCTTCTTCCTCCTCCTCCTCCTCCTCCTCCTCCTCCTCCTCCTCCTTCTTCTCCTTCTTCTTCTTTGTTTTCAGAAATTTTATGATAGTGTTGCCAATTGACTCATAAGGTTTTGTAAACTCCTACTTTTCTGCAGATTGGACCTGCTACAAAAGGCCTTCAGAAAGTTCTTGATGCACTGGGGTCCATTAAAACAAAGGTAACTCTTTTCAATACTCTAGATTTTAAAATATTCTTTTGATCAGAATGAATAGTCTTACTGATGACATGGTGTTTGGATGAATAGTTCAGGGAAAGTAAATACTTGCTTATACATAATAATACTTTTCCTTCTGCAAAAATGGATTCTAATTATATTAAATAGTTCAGCTTATAATGATTTTCTATTAGAAGCATACATACACAAGAACCAGAGGACATCAAGGAGCCAGAAAGATCATCTGAACAAAACATCAGTGATTATAGGAGGCTTGCTATGTTATGATCTCTATGCTAATCCAGGAGATCCAGAGATATGTGGGTTAGACAAGTCTGCTCCATGGAGATTCATATTTCATGGCCTTAGTTCGTCCATTCTGTGCTTAAACTTTCTGTACAGCATTGGTGTGCTGATTTTTTGCATCTGCTTATGTGCACCATTCACTTGCAGTAGCTGGCCATCCCTGTGGCAGGCTGGATGCATGAAGCTCATCTTCCAATAGCACCCAGCTCATGAAATGCACAATCTTTGCATCTATCTTGCGCCCCTTGAATCATATGTGATAAGACTGATCAATCCATCTTCCTCATGGTCCTATTCTCCCTCCTGACTGCTAATTATCCTTAGTTCCCTTCATTTATTTTCTTATATCACATCATCTCTGCAACAACCTTAACAAGAAGAAAAAACAGTAGTGTGAAATCTCACATTTCTACCCAGTTACTGCTTTGAAAGTGCTGTGTCCAGAGCTGAACATTGTGCTTTAGTGTAGCTGTGAAATATCATAGCAAATTATCACCTTATTATCAAAGATCTTTTATTTCTGTTAATGTTGCAACCTAATTATATTTACCATTTTATTGGTAAAAATATAGCTTTAAATAAATGCCAGATATGATCAGTTAAGGGCAGTAGAAAACTTAAGGAATTGTTTTAGTGAAACATTAATTTTTCATGCTCTCGATAGCCAGTCTGTATCTAAGTGAAACGTCTTCTGTTAGTTCTTCATTGGTTTGTCAATAAACCTGGAACCTCTGTACAGAAGACTTCCAGTAAGAGCTGACTAGACCTGTGGATGATAATCTCCTCCTGTGGATCTGATGTTGACTTTCTTCTGTGCATTTATCTCACAGGGGAAGAATGCTGCCTTCACTAACTTCGATCCTCGCTCCCTTCTTCCTGGAAACTTGGACTACTGGACATACCCTGGCTCTCTGACCACTCCGCCTCTGCTGGAGTGTGTGACCTGGATCGTGCTCAAGGAACCCATTACCGTCAGCAGTGAGCAGGTTGGTTTCCTAAGGAGAGCTCTCATTCAGCAGATGCAGAAAAGCTGGCCTTCTCAGTCAGGCCTGGGATATAATCCTCCTGTGACTTCTCACCCTGTGGCTAGTGTCACAGAAGTGTCTGGCAGTTAGTAAAGATTTGCTGTTATTGCAATCTCTGTAGGCAGTTCTTAAGCTATCTGTTTAATCTATGATTGTTGGTTACTGTGAGGATTACATGAGAATGATGTCTGCTTACTAATGGATTCCTTTTTGACAGCTAGGAGGAAACAGAGGCTTTGAAAAATGAGATTTCATATTGAAGGTTACATAGATATCAGTGATGATTCCCAGTCTCCTGCTTGCTGATGTAAGAGCTTAGTGAAGTCTTGTGAATGTGAGATGCACTTCTGAATCCTGACTAAGGTAGTCTTGGCATGGAGAAAATGTATCTCTCAAAACATCCCACCCTAGCTTGCTTCAGAGGCTCAGATCATATTGTTCCTACATTTTCTGAGCCTTTTGTGATGTTTGAGTGCTCAGTGCAGCTCCCAAGTCACCTGTGAGCACCCATGCAAGTGAACACAAATGGGTTTTTCCCCTGGCTTCCTCAGCAAATGCTGAAATGTAGAAAACAGACACTTCTCAGGAATCACAAAAGGTCAGATCCTGGTAATATAAAAGACAACTGTAGCCAGTTTTGAAGTGACAATTATTTGAGTAACTGTGTAATTTAAAACTGGAAAGTTTTGAAATCATGAGAGTTCAGACTCGTAATATGCAAGAGAGATCACATTGCCAGAGTTTCTTAGTTCACTGTCTGGAATTTGCTGATAAAAAACAGTAAGCACAGGAAAACGGAAGTGCATTCCATTTCGTTCCTTGGGCAGCACCAGGTATGGGGACATATTTTCTTTTCTGTGCTCTCCTTTAGAATATTATTGTATTAATGTTAAAAACAATTCACACCTGTTCTTTGAAGAAATCAATATACAACTAGAAAGTCACATGTATGATAATCAAAGTGGGCCACACAATGGTATGCTTGGCTGGTATGTGACTTGAAAATTAAACTGGGAGTTTTAACAGTTGAGCAAGCATCCTGAAGTAGCTCGAGGAAAAGATTAAAATGCCACTTCTTGATATTGATGTGGTACTTGAGATATGGTGCAAAACATTAGCATTCCTTTTATTGCTCCACTAAGAACAACTTACGATATTTCAAAGTCTGTTATCAATAGCTGCTTTGACAGGTATATTTATTGTCTGCACACACTCTAGTGCCAAATACAGGTAAGTACAGGCAATGGATTTTCCCTTTACTGTAGAAATGATGTTAAGCTACAAATATGAATTGAGTGTTTGATGAGATCCCATAGTATGGGCATATTTGCATACCATGGAACACAGGTGGGGGGGGGGGCTTGTCATGCTCAGCTCAGGGTCACAGCTCTAGTTTTTTCTCCACGATTCCCTTGACTTTGCCATGCTTCTTGGCTCTGTATAGCGGTGGTTGAAAACACTCCATCACACTATCTCTGCACAGCCTCCACTGGTTCCCTGTGACACAGAAACCTTGTTCTAAAGATCAAAGATACTCAGCAAATTCTTCACATCTCTCTGATTAGCACTGCACCCCTTATTCATTTCTAAGTTAGATTCTAGCAAACAAAGTGTTACCATGAAAAAGTAAAACTTAAGGAATTTACCTGTTGTGGCTTTAGGGGAAGACAGATAATGGTTTATGAGAAAGTATGAGGGTTGGGAATGGTTGGTAAATGAACAATATAGACAATCTGTTATATTCTGCTATCTTAATTTTCTACACATAACCTTGTCTTTGATTCTAAAATGATGAGACAAATTTACCAACATTTGAATATGATGTAAGTGAGGGAACGGGGCCATAAGTGAGCTATCTGTAACAACATAATAAAAAAAGTTTTAGGACTAAGGAGATGGCTTATTCTCTGAAGTGCTTATCTCAGGACCGCTAGGACCTGAGTTCAAACTCCAGAGAGCACGTGAAAGAGCTCAGTGTGTTGGTGTTAATTTGTAATCCCATGTTAGCGAAATGAGAACTGATGTATCCTTGAGGCTTACAGGCTAGCCAGCCTCTCCTACAAGTCAAGCTCCAGGCCAATGAGAGACCTTTTCTGAAAAAACAACGTGGCTAGCACCTACTAAACAACATTCAAGGTTGATCTCTGGTCTCCACAGGCATATGCACATATGTATGCATGTATACTCACAAACATATAAACACACACACACACACACACACACACACACACACACACACACACACAGTGCTGTGGTGCATGTTATAAGCAGAACTTTTCACGTTTGAGTCTGCCTGTGTCTATGTTGAGCCAGGACACCAAAACAAGCTCAAAGGAGACCAAAACTCAGCCAGTTCCCAGGATCAGGGTCTCAGAATCTGAGTGCAGCCTGAGTGTCTGCATATCTAAGCAGAGATACCAGCTACTCAGTCTTTCCCGGGAGCTCGTGGGCCTGGCCCTCAGCACACTCAAGCTCTTGCTGTACTTTGTCTTCTCTGAGACAGAAAACAAAACTTTAGTATGTACCTAAAGCTGTTACCATTGCTTTATGTGAGGTACTAATCTACAGAACTTTTGACTTTGATTTAAAAGGAAAACAAGAAAAGCAAGCTCACAAAAAAAAATTTATTAAAGACCCCAGTGGCTTCCTATAGTCTACATAAACAGATTTCTCATGAAAGCATACTTCCATCCTCTATCTACATGTAATGTAACTGTCTGGAATTCATGATAGTGTGAATATCGGAGGCTACATTTATTTTTTATTTTTCTCTCTCTCTCTCTCTCTCTCTCTCTCTCTCTCTCTCTCTCTCTGTGTGTGTGTGTGTGTGTGTGTGTGTGTGTGTGTGTGTGTATGTCTATGGCCCTGGCTGTCCTGGCACTGGCTTTGTAGATCCGGCTGGCTGGAACTCAGAGACCTGCCTGCCTCTGTGTACTGGGAGTAAAGGCATGCGCCACCACTGCTGAGCTTTGGAGGCGTCATTTAAAGAGAAAACATGTCAGATAAGTAGGTAATATTGTGACACTATTTTTTTTAAATTTCATTGTATCTTTTAGATGTCTCTGTTCCGTAAACTAAACTTCAACTCGGAGGGGGAACCTGAAGAGCTGATGGTGGACAACTGGCGTCCAGCTCAGCCTCTGAAGAACAGAAAGATCAAAGCATCCTTCAAATAAAATGGTCCTGGAGTGGGTGTCCAAACTGTACAAGTGTGGCGCCTCTCTGTAGTTAAGCACAATTCTGCCCTGGTGATTTGGACCCGCCTTTGTGTCTGATGTTGTAGGCCTTTCCTCTCTCACCTGTTGTGCTTACTAATAAAATGTGAAGAACAAGACCCAGGTGTATCACATGGTGGTAGCGTGGTGGCAGGTTGGTGGCTGGCTTAGACATATCTTCTCATTCATAGCAATTGAATGCAAAGGACCGAAATGGTCTCTTGCCTCAGCCACAGGATAATGAGTACTCAGGCCTGTTTACTAAAATGCTATTTTTAAAACTTAGGAAAGTAGAATAGTTGATTACAAGCCCCTATCATGAGACAAACTGAGATAGATAATTTAAGCAAATTAGGCAAAATAGTCATAGTTTTATGATTATAAATTAGATAAAAGTTCACTATTCCAAAATGTTATATTAAAGAAAAGCTTTTAAAATGTTTATATATTTGTAGCAACATTATCTTAAATATGAATTATGTTGTAACTTTTGAATTTTAGAGATGTAAATGAAGATGTAAAAATTGGTATAGTTGTGATACAGAGTATATTTCCCTTCAGATAACATACCATAACTTAATGGATAATGTATTTTAGATATGTTCTCTAATAAAAATCAGAATTCTATTCTGAGTTGCCTTATTGTACGTGTTATCGGGACAGAAGTGCAAGAACAAATGTCTGTTTACAGGGTCCACGTCAGCTCAGTATTGATAGTCAGCCTCACAGCTGGCTTACAACTGAAGGAAAATCCCTGGAGCCCTGCACTGTTTGCCAGCTCTGCTTTGAGTGCTTTCTGAGCGCTTGTGTGACACTTGTGTGATCCTGGGACATTCCTGGAACATTCATCCTGCAAGAAAGTCAGGTCTGACTGTGCTGAATCTTGCAAGGAGGAAGGAGGGATCCCTCCCCAGTCAATAGAAGTTCATTGGAAACAAGGCCTGTGTGTTTAAAAAGTGACACGTGGGGTTCACACTGGGTCCTAGAGCAGCAAATTGTATCCACTGGGGACAGGGAGAAGTGAGTGAACACAGTAACATTCTCTCACTCTCGTCCCTTTCTGCATTTTTCCTCTGCTCCCCCCCCCCCCCGGAATGTCGGGGTATGAGTTATTCTGGAATGCCAAATTTAACTTGCCCTAGAGTCTATGCCTAATATACAAATGCTTCACCATTTTGGACTGAAAACTTTTTTTAAAATTTAGGTAAATTTCCTTCTACTTTCACTGTTTCTTAAGCTTTACTCCAATTTCATGGAGGAGCTGGGTGATTATCGTGCAGTCTTGGTTCTCCCAAGCCTCTCTGGTTTTGGTATAAAGAAATGGTAGGCAGGTAGCTCCTCATTTCCTTCATACAATGCTCACTTGCACATTTCCTTTGGACCTCAGTGTCTGCAGTTTCTGTTTAGTGGGAGGTAGCTGGAAGCCATGATCTTAAAACACTGCATCCTAATCAGTGTAAGCAGTTTCTCCAAGGTTCTTCATTTTTTTAATTAAAAAAAATATTCATTTTACGTATCAACCACAGATCCTTCTCTCTTCTCTCCTACTTCTCCCCACAGCATTTCTCCCCCAACCCCCCCCCCCATCCCCTCCTCCAAAAGGGTAAGCCCCCCCCCCATGGGGAGTCAGCAAAGCCTGGTACATTCAGTTGAGGCAGGTCTAAGCCCCTCCCTGCTGCATCAAGGGTGAGCACAGTGTCCCACCATAGGTCATGGGCTCCAGAAAGCCAGCTCATACACCAGGGACAGATCCTGATCCCACTGCCAGGGGCCCCTCAAACAGACCAAATGACACAACTGTCTCATATGTAGAAGGCCTAGTCTGGTCCCATGCAGGTTCCACAGCTCTTGGACTAAAGTCTGTGAGTTCCTACTAGCTTGGTTCAGTTGTCTCTGTAGATTTCCCCATCATGATCTTACCCCACTACCCCTGCTCATATAATCCCTCTTCTCTTCTTCAGCTGGACTCCCTGAGCTCAGCCTGGTGCTTAGCTGTGGGTCTCTGCATCTGCTTCCATGAGTTACTGGATGAAGGCTCTATGATGAAAAGACATTCACCAATCTGATTACCAGGGTAGACCAGTTCAAGCACCCTCTCCATTATTGCTAGTAGTCTAATCTGGGGTCATTCTTGTGGATTACTGGGAATTTCCCTAGCACCAGGTTTCTACCTTGTCCCATAATGTCTCCCTCTGTCAAGATACTTCTTTCATTGATCTTCCACTCTGCCCCTCCCCAAGCTCGACCATCCTGTTCCCTCATGTTCTCATCCTCCATCCTCTCCTCTCTAGTGTTACCCTCTATTCCCACACCCAGTTTACTCATGGAGATCTCATCTATTTCCCCTTCCAAAGGTGTTCCATGTGTCCCTCTTAGGGTCCTCCTTGTTACCTAGCTTCTCTGGAGCTGTGGGTTGTCATCAAGGAAATACAAACCAAAAGGACTCTGAGATACCATCTTACAACTGTCAGAATGTCTAAAATCAAAAACACTGATGACAGCTTTGTTGGGGAGGATTTGGAGCAAGGGGAACACTCCTCTACTGTTGGTGGAGTGCAAACTTGTACAGCCACTCTGGAAATCAGTATGGCAACTTCTCAGAAAATTTGGAATCAATCTACCTCAAGACCCAATAATACCACTCTTGGGCCTATATCCAAGGGATGTTCACCCATACCACAAGAACACTTGTCCAACTATTTTCATAGCAACATTATTCATAATAGCCATAACCTGGAAACAACCTAGATGTCTCTCGACTGAAGAATGGATAAAGAAAATGTGATACATATACACAATGGAGTATTACTCAGCTGTAAAAAAAAAAATGACATCATGAAATTTGCAGGCAAATGGATGGAACTAGAAAATGTCATCCTGAGTGAGGTAACCCAGACTCAGAGGGACAAACATGGTATGTACTCACTCATAAGTGGATACTAGATGTAAAGCAAGGGATAATCTCCAAGGTTCTTTTTCTTTTTCTTTTTTTTTTTTTTCTGAGACAGGGTTTCTCTGTGTAGTTTTGGTACCTGTCCTGGATCTCACTCTATAGACTAGGCTGACCTTGAACTCACGGAGGTCTGCCTGGCTCTGCCTCCGGAGGACTGGGATTAAAGACGTGCATCACCATTGCCTGGCATCTCCAAGGTTCTTGATCCCCACTCATACCAGGCATCATAGATGGTGCTCGAGTCAGTGGGGTTGTTCCTTGGTTTGGGAAGGTGACTCCAGAGTCCTGCAGGTTCCTGCTGTGTAGTAATTGGCTTTTGCTTGCCACAACTTGATCTATATCAACTGGGGTGGGCTCATCTTCCCTGGTGTTTGCAGGCCCCTTTAGCAGAATATTGATTGCTGTCATTAGCTCTAGTTGCAGTCTCTGCTCAAGACTGAAGGAATTGACCAGAGGTACAGAAACAGGAAGAGGGAGGTCCCTGTCACATGGTAAAGGGCAAACAAGGGCAGCCTTTCTTCTCTGAGCAAAGTTCCAACATCCTGCTTTGCTTTGCCTGAATACCAAGGTCTGAGGAGACATTGAGGGCAACAAGAACACTGGTGATTGGTGTCTTTGCCTGCTTAGTCTTGCTTCTCCTGTGACCCAAGTCAGGGAAGGTTGGCCATCTCTTCTTGTATAGTGGCCTCCCTTCTACTTTGTTTCTTCCTGAAAGCAATATAGATTTGGACTCTTTACCAGGAATATAACAGCTATGATACAGAAAAACAAAAACAAAACAAAAATCCCACAAATCTACTTTACAATAGGAACAATCTATCAGATATTATTTCCAGATTAGTCTCCACATAACTATGGTCATGTTGCCGGCAAAGATTAGATGTCTGCAGCCTACTTGGTAATCTTGAAGCAATTTCACCTGCATCTCTGTATCTTCCCCTGTCCTCTCTTCAGCACCAGCTCTCCTCTCTGAGAAAAGATACCAGGATAGTTTGGATCTAGGCTGTCCCTCAAAGATGGGTGTGTAACGGTGGTTCCCAGTGTGACACTATTGGGAGATGGTGGGAACTAAAGAGGTGGGGCCGAGTATGAGGTCCTAGGTCACTGTGGGAAACAGTCTTGCCTCTCAGCTGCCACAGGTTTCTCTTTGGGAAACAGAGAAAGGGAACAGCTTTCTCTCCAAAATGTTCCTCCATGGCAGAAGCCATGGAGGTCAACTAACCATGGACTGGAAACCTCTGCAACTAAGTAAACTTTTCTTTTTTCAAAGTGTGTCTCAGGCATTTTGTTATGTCTATATAAGGCTAACTGATAGGTAGCTTGCTTTTCAGGGAGTAGGCTGTTTGTTTTATGGTACAATGGCTCCATAAAAGAGAACTGATGGTTCTGAAACTGAAAGATTCATTTCTCACGAATAGAAAACCATACAATTTCCTTTCTATCTCTGCCATGCTGGCTTCAGGCTGCCAAAAAGCTCCCCTTGTCCTCCATTAAGTGATATTCTGTAACCAGGGTGTAACACTGGTAAGGACTTGCCTCAGACATTAGAGAAGCCAACGGAAGGTGCCCTTCCTGACAGAGGCCTAAGGTTGTGTGTGGAAAAAGTCTTTCACAGTTTGGGTAACTTTGCACACAGTAAGCAAAGCTGTGGATGTTGAGAGTTTCTAACCCATATCTGTCTTTCATAGGAAGGTTGCTCCTTGGAGAAAGTGTGGACTCCAGTTCTTAGCACATGATGCTGGCTTGTTTGACACAGAGCATGGCCATCTGAGAAAAGGACTGTCCAGTGCTTCACTTGATCTCTCTTCATTCTCCCAAGAACCTAGTTCCTAAAAGCTTTGAAGTCTGTATGTTTCATGGCTGAAAGCCAACACTCAAGAAAGTTTTATGGTATTAATGAAGTCATTCAGCCCAGAGACCTGTACATTGAATACATGGAGAATTCCAAAACAATTTTAAACACACACACACACACACACACACACACACACACACACAAAACAGTTGGCAAAATGTGTGTTCATGCTACTTACAAGTTTTATATAGTGTATAGCTTTACTGGTAACTTAACTGGTTTCTTCAAGAGAAAATGCTGTAGTAGGATTTACCATTATGTCCATATCACTTTCTAGTCACATCCTACAAACAGAAGATTTGTGTATTTTAGATAGACCAGTGTGGACTGCAGGTATCAGAAAGTAGTGTGCATGTACCCAACACATATGCAATACTTTGTGGCCCAAACTTCATTCACTAACAGTATCCTGCTGTGGATATCGCTCTGTGTAAATAAAGTTCTGATTGGCCAGTGGCCAGGCAGGAAGTATAGGCGGGACAAGAGAGAAGAGAATTCTGGGAAGTAGAAGGCTGGAGAGAAACACCGCCAGCTGCTGCCATGACAAGATGTAAGGTACTGACTGGTAAGCCACGAGCTATGTGGCAAAGTATAGACTAATAGAAATGGGCTAAATATAAGAGTAAGAGCTAGACAGTGGTAGGCCTGAGCTAATGGCCAAGCAGTTTAAATAATATAAGTGTCAGTATGATTATTTTATACATGGGTTGTGGGACCATGGGGGGCTTGGTGGAACCTGGAGAGAAGCTCTCCAACTACAAATGGCGCTCAACGTGGGGCAAGAGTTTCCACCTAAAACCTGAGAAAAAAGATTCTAAACGGAGCTAAAAAACAGCTTCCTAGTTGTCTCTCTCAAGTTAGTGGCAGCCTGCCGGTTTGAGCTACTATGGCGGGTTCCTGGCGGGTTCCTGGTGTGTGTGTCTGACCTGCAGTGTGGCTGGAATGAAGAATCTACAAGCGGCACTTTACTCTGCTGTGTGGTAGATTTAGCCTTTGCTAGTTGAAAACAACAACAACAAAAGGTTTCTGGGCTATGAAATGCTTTGATAGAACTGCTTCTGATAGTTGATGGTACACATGGCTCCAGACCCAGAGCTGGCAGTAAACTGTACCACTGCCATGTTGGGAAGCTGAGGTGGGTGGAGCCAGCAGCCACAGTGGCATTTCAGTCTTACAAAGATGGATATTACACAGAGAATCTGGTTTGTCTTGTCTTTGGGATTTTTAACTGCAGAAAAAGATTTGCTCGTAATAGCTGTTGAGTTAAACAAATATGTAAATTTTAAAGGTACCTTGACTTCAAAATTTGGATATAAGGATATGTTGCTTTGGAAAAGAGTCTCTGCTTTTGTTTTCACAGAAAGCCAGAGGCTGTAGATTTGTTCCAGATTAAGATATATCAGGTTTGATCAGTCAAGACCACCTGAAAGGTCTCCAATGACACCATGGCCCAGATGATCCAACATCCAAAATGGTTTCAAGCCAACTGGCTCAGAGGTTTACCCTCACAGACTACTCCATAATCCTAAAATTTTCTTTGTGTTCCCATAAGATACAGTGCCCCCCTCCAGCAGGAAGTAGTAAGAGAAACTACACCCAAATTTCCAGCTGGCTTTGGAGATGGAATTGGCTCACTCCTTCTCTAAACACAGACATATTGCTAAAAGAAAAGGTTAAGAGATTCTTGTGTCCCAAATCAGAAGAGCCCTCTGGTGTGGGACAGAGAAAAACCACTATTTTATTTAAAACAGGTTGATTATAAATGCAATCTTTTTCTAAAGATAAAAAGGGGATATGATATAGATATGATAGGATGAAAGGGTAGATTAATGAACTTACTTCTAAAGAGCAACAACTCATTTAAAATGTTTTACATTGGTATAGATTTTAGTCTATTGATACAAACTTAAAGTTAATTTTGTTATACTGTGTTATATTTCTACTCTTGTTTAAGGTATTATGTTTGTATAGCTCATTTTAAATTGAAATGGATAATTAAAAATAGATTAATAATTAGTCATCTATGACAATCATACTCATAGCCATGTTAGTTAAGTCTTCTAGATATACAGAGAGATATTTCAGATAGACAGGTAATCCTCAAACACTTCAAAGGTCTACAGAATATGGCATTTAAAATATTTTTAAAATTTAGACTTTTTGGACAGTGAGACATATCTGCTCCTGGCAGCACCAATTTACTTCAGAGAGGAGGATGGGCATTGAAGACACTTCATATGGAGTTTATCTTCACTTTGGCAAAAATAGCCATTTGGGCAAGAAACTGTTCTTGTCTGGACTGCTTGATCAACTGGACATGCAGGACCCATAGAAAGGTGACCACTGAACTTTGCTTGACAAAATGGTCCTTCAGGTTCCTGCTTTGCAGAGGAAACTGCCAGACATTCTACAGGACACTGAGAGAAGTGACCGAGAGACTCTAGCCCTATGGGCTGAAGACAAATGCCCCAACTTTACAAAGGAACATTAGGTGACTGTCCAGGCTGCCAGCTGTCTCTGAAAAGACTCCTGAAAAATTCTTACATCCTTCTCCCAGTTTTCAGGTAATATTGTATTTTTCTGAGGTCTTTGATATAGTTGAAGACTAGATAGTTATAATTTCCTCAGTTATAATAAAAGATGAGTTAGATATAAAACCTTAGACTCACAAATATAAGATAGATAGGATATCTTCTTTAATATTGTAACTGTAATTCTTGCTTGATAATTGTTTTGTTATATGTAATTGTACTATGTAAAAGTTAAAACCTTCCTTAAAAAAAAAAGAAAAGAAAAGGGGAAGTGCTGTGGATATTGCTCTGTGTAAATAAAGTTCTGATTGGCAAGTGGCCAGGCAGGAAGTATAGGTGGGACAAGAGAGAAGAGAATTCTGGGAAGTAGAAGGCTGGAGAGAGACACCGCCAGCCGCCGCATGACAAGATGTAAGGTACTGGTAAGCCACGAGCCATGTGGCAAAGTATAGACTAATAGAAATGGGCTAAATATAAGAGTAAGAGCTAGACAATGGTAGGCCTGAGCCAATGGCCAAGCAGTTTAAATAATATAAGTGTCTGTATGATTATTTTATACATGGGTTGTGGGACCGTGGGGGGCTTGGTGGAACCTGGCGAGAAGCTCTCCAACTACAGTACCCTTTCTCCTCAAGAACTCTGAATCTACACTAACTACAATGCCCTATACTTAGAATATTAGCTAGGCTTTGTGTTTCTGTATTTGCAACACATATCCATTTAGCTCTATCTCTCCAACAGAGCAACCTCACACCTGATATATTCCTATGTATACTCACACATACATGCAAGAACTCATCATACAGGAGCACATGCACACATGTGCACACATGTACAGAGAGTGCAACATCCAAACAAGTTTTGAAAGTCCCTATGCTTTTAAACTAAGACTATTATTCATCAGGATGGTGAATAGAGAGTTATAAATACTCATTTTTCTTGTTACTAATCAATTTAAATTCTTTCCCCATACTTCTATAGTTTGTCATATACTAAATACCACAAAATAAAAAAATAATCAACTTTACAGATGAAGCTTGGCTGTCAGAAGAATTAATGTCCATATATCCTCTATAGTACCTCCCATAGGAGACAGGGCCAGGTCCTGCTCTCTAATTTCATCCAATCCTCATACCCATACCCACTTCTTTTCTAAGCAGCTGGCCACCAAAATAAAAGAAAGGGGACTTATCAAGCTTGTCTGGCTAGACTGACAAAGATTTGAAATATGAAAAGGGTCAGAAAAGGCCCAGTAGAAAAAGATTCAACTAGACTTCTTCTTGCTCTCTTTCAAAATCTTTTGTTCATTAATTTGTGTGTGTGTGTGTGTGTGTGTGTGTGTGTGTGTGTGTGTGTGTGTGTTCCTAAATGTATAAATACAACTTGGTCAGTCTGCATAATGTTATCTGTATATCTATGTTTTTAGGGCTGACCATTTGGTATTAGATAATCAGTTGGTATGCTCTTTCCTGAGGAAGACTTTCTCCTGCTCCCTGCAGTCCCTAGTTGCCTAATTTTTTGTGTAAGTTTGAAGCCTCTTGAGATTTCCCATGCATGCTACCACGTCTGTTGGTATGGTTCTTATTTAGGTCACATTTAGACGGTCATGTTGGTGTGACTTTAATGAGTACAGCCTGTGACATTCCTAGGAAACACAATCTCATAGCAAACTTTCTGATCATCTGGCTTCTATATTCTTTCTGCTCTCTCTTCTGCAAGGATCCCTGAGCCTTAAGTGCAGGAGATGCATTGTAATATATTAGTTAGGCTAATATATTAACTGGGCTCCACAACTCTGCATTTTGGTTGGTCATGGTTTTCTCTAGTGGTCTCCATCTATTGCAAAGAGAAGTTTCCTTGATAAGGAGTGAAGAATACACTCATTTGTGGGTATAAGGACAAACGTTTAGAATGTAGTTAGTGATCATGCTGGTTTATTAAAATGGGGATTGTAGGGTCTTCTCCAGGATCAGTGACTTCACTGGCCCTGGGTATTTAGCAGTTTTCTGATACCAGGCAGGTTCCCTCTTGTTGAGTAGGTCTTTAGTCCAATTAGGGAACTGTTGTTCCCAGATAAGGCATTTCTGCCACTGTGCTCTCAGTATCATGTCATGCTGGTCGTTGCTGTGGTAGAACTGCTGGCTGTTTCCCTCTTTTGGAAGCTTTCATGGAACCTTTTTGTACCACAAAAGCTAGTCCTTGGGGAGGAGGCTTTCAGGTCACGGCCAGTCTGAAGTACACAGTGTCTTCAGAAACAGGAACTTACTCACCTGAATAGGTGGATTTAAAACAAAACAAAATATAACATACATAATGCCAGATGGAAAGAAAAGGGTTCTGGTGATGCTTGTACAACAATGTGAATGTACTTAGTAAAACTGAAAACTTGAAAAATGGTTAAAGTGACCACTTTTAGTATGATAGTATTCTAGCACAATTTCTTTTTATATGACATTTATTTATTTATTATCTCTCTCTCTCTCTCTCTCTCTCTCTCTCTCTCTCTCTCTGTGTGTGTGTGTGTGTGTGTGTGTGTGTGTGCGTGTGTCTATGCACAAATGTAGGTGTATACTATAACACCCATGTGTAGGGCAGAGGAGAACTTGCCGAAGTATGTTCTCACTTTCTGTTATGTTGGCCTTGGAGATAAAATTTGACTGTCAGGCATGGCAGCAAGCGCCTTTACCTCTAAGTCATCTCTCTGCCCTAGCACAATTGTAAAGACATGACTGTAAATCACTGTAATGATGTCCCCTTCCATTCTTCTTCTTTCCTGTCTGTTACAAAGGAGACTACTTTCTTTCTTCTTTCTTTCTTTCTTTCTTTCTTTCTTTCTTTCTTTCTTTCTTTCTTTCTTTCTTTCTTTCTTTCTGGTTTCTCTTTGTGGCTTTGTGCCTTTCCTAGAACTCACTCTGTAGCCCAGGCTGACTCTGAACTCACAGAGATCTGCCTGGCTTTGCCTCCTGAGTGCTGGGATTAAAGGTGTGTGCTACCACTGCCTGGCAGTAGACTTCTTTAGAAAACACAAACCCAATGAATTTGTAAACATAACTTAAAAAGATGAAGGGTGGGCATGCTGTAGTTGATCATATGTGTCTTGGGATAAGCTGGCTTTGTGTCTCTCCTGAACTGAGGTGAGTTATTTAATCTCTTTAAATCCCATTTCCCCATCAGTAAAAGGATTACTAATACAATACTAACAGATACATACGATTCTTGAAAGAGAATCCATGTAACAGATATACTTCATGCTCAGAAAGCACACACACACACACACACACACACACACACACACACACACACACGAATCAAGGACAGTTAGTAAGGTTTTAAATGTCACAAAATAAAAGCCTTCAGTCTTAGTGCAACCCAAACCAGGTGTTTCTTGGAAGCAGCAATGGTCGAGTCCCCATATCACCCTTACCCTGCTTCACCTGGTCATCAGAGCACCGCTACTGCCGTGCTTTTGCGTGACTGAAGTCTTCCTGGCTATCCTGAGCACTTTGCTAAATATTTGTACATATAGGAATGAATCAGCACTAAGTAGACAAAAAGAAAATGTTTTTTCCCTTCTGTTTCAAAGTCTAGAAATCCTGAATGCAACCAGAAAATGAAACCAAATTATTTTCCCATTTTACTGCTTTGCAAAACACCACTGAAAGGCATATTTAAGATTATTTTTGCTGGTCAAGTAAGCTATCTTTGAGTCCTTCTCCACAAAACTCATAGAGCTTTGCTGCCTCAGGAGAAGGCAACGTGGATGCAAACCCACCAGCCAGGGTTTCTTCCTCACCTCATATTTGTTTTAATTTCTATTTTTGAAAGATAGATGATTACTCTATTTCAGATAGGCATTTTATTTTGCAATCTGTTGTAATTAATTGAGTGCTATTTCTCAGCCTATCTTGGTCTAATATGACATAAAAATGTACATGTTGACGTGAGGAGAAAGATACTTCATATGAATCATTGTTAGCTATCGGTATGTAAGTTACCAGAAACAAACTAAGATGAGAACTTTTTAATAAAAGAAAGAAGTAGTTGGGCAATGGTGGTAAATGCTTGTAATCCCAATGCTCTGGAGGCAGAAGCAGGCCAGTCTCTGAGTTCAAAGCCAGCCTGGTCTACACAGTGAGTTCCAGTACAGCCAAGGCCACACAGAGAAACTCTGTCTCAAAACACCAAAAAGAAAGAAAGAAAGAAAAGAAAGAAAGAAAGAGAGAGAGAGAGAGAGAGAGAGAGAGAGAGAGAAAGAAAGAAAGAAAGAAAGAAAGAAAGAAAGAAAGAAAGAAAGAAAGAAAAATTTAAACCCCAACTGAGAGGCCTGAGTTCCAGATGTGTGACCTTGAACAAGTTGCTTAAAGATTCACATCTGTTCTTTCTTGTGTAGGAGGAGAGAGATACTTCCATGGGGAAAAGTAAGAAAGATTATATACTATGGTCATGTGTGTGATTTGGCTCATAGTAAGTGCTCAGTAAATAGTTTTTCTTAGAAACACACTAGTCATAAAATAAGATCTTTTGTCCAATTAAACAAAGCTACAACTACAACCAGAGCCTTATGTGAAGATCACATGAGCTTCCATCTGGCTGACCTGTGTGCAGCCAGATAGCATCTTGTATGGGATTGATTCAGCCAGGCTGCAAGGCTGGGATCCTGGGCTCTGTGTTTACTTCCTGTATGACTAGGAAAGATATTCAGGTGCTTGGGGGTAATAGTTTCTTTATCCTCTAAGTGAATATAATAAAGGCACACTCATGAGGGTTGCTCTGAGGATATAAAAGGACAATTTGAATGAAACTCTTAATATTATGCCTAGTTCGTAGGAAATGCTCAATAACTGTATTATACTTGAAAGCAAATTCATTGACTCGTGTTGTAGGAAGTATATTTTTTTTCTGGGCGTTTGGAAATGAGTAACCAAATAAGGAAATAACAGTTGATATGTGGTGAGCCTTTGGAATGCCTTATGCCCCTGGGAATAGCTCAGGGGAAATCCACAGTGACATCTCTGAAAATGTCTGACCTCCAGCAGACACACAACTCATTAACTGTCTGGCAGTCCCTGACATAAAGTTGTGAAGACATAAGTGTCTAGCTCCCTCAGGATGGAGATAGAACTGTCAGTCATCAGGGTCCAAGAAGCAAGTTTGTTGGGGTGCTCTCAAATTGTTTTCACTTGGATTTATTTTTATTTGCTTATTTTTAGGTGATTTTGATGAGTAATTACAAAATGGTCAATAAAGCCTTAAGTTTACAATGTGTGTTGTTTTAAGTGCCATTGCCTTTACAAATATTAATCGTACATTTAATATATATTAACATTTTTATTTTTATGTACCTGTGTGTTTACATGAGTTTATGTGCATCACATGCATGCAGATGTGAGCACTGGATCCCCTGGAACTGGAGTTTTAAATGATGGTGACCTGCCATGTGGGTTCTGGGAACCAAATCTGGATACTCTGCAAGAGCTTTTAACTGCTAAGTTATCTCTTTATCTTTTAATATTTACATCTTAAGTAGACTTAAAATGTTCCCTAGTAAGATTGTTATATCCAAGTTTGCACACAAACAGAAAACATTTACATTAGTGTTTACAGTTTTGTCTTGCCTGTGAAAGATTCTTTTCAAATTAATTTTCAGATTTGAGATATGCATATATTTATTTTAAAAACACCCCTTGATCATAATTCAGTGTTATTACTTGTTGACATAGTAGGGAATCAAGAAACGCATAAGTGGTCTGTAAGTGATGGATTGATTTGGCTTCCTGATTCTGGGTCCACTGCTTCTGCTGCCAGTCAGGCATGGGACTGAGGACCATGAAAGTCTCTGTCAACTTTGTAGCCTCCAGTAAAACCTGATAGCTCTATGATGTTCATGCATACATCCTTCACTCAGGAGGGTTGTTCTTGACAAAAAGCTGTGTTCTCTCACTTTTTGTACTTTCCTGGATTGGAATTACTATGTTTTCCAAAATGCTATAGGTCAGTTTCTTTCAACACACACACAGGCCCATGCACATATGTACATACAGCATCAATGGTTTCTAGGGATCTCCCACAGCACTGGGCCCATTGGATCTTCATGCTGTGTGTAGCATAGACCTAGACTCTATCTCTCCTCACAATACTTGCCCTGTCATGGTACATTCTGGTTTTAATCACTTCTTTTTAAACTGGAATCCCAATGAAGTCAATGTTCCCATGTCTTTTTCCACAGGCAGGAATGTTTTCAATTGTTACAAAACCTGATTTATTTAACATATACATATGAGGAAGTCCAACTCTGCTCCACAGTATATCAACTTACATTTTTACAGATTCACCAAGGTGGGAAGTTAAATCCAATCACCAGCAGTGCTTGGCATCTCTACTGGTTGGCTAGGGCTTCTGTATCATCAAAATACAATCTGAGTAAACTAATAAGGCTTTGTCTTGCAGATGTGTAGACTGGAGTTGTTAAGATATTGGCCAGCCTTCTGAAGATAGTCAAGGAAGACCTGTCTCCTGGCCTCCTAATCCTGACTTCATTTTAATAAGGATATCATTCACATTGGATTCTAAACATACCTCCCCTGGGATAAGCACATCTGAGCAAACTGACACAATTTCCAAATAAGGGAAAACTGGGAGAAACAGGCAGCTAGGACTCTAAAGCATCTTTATTTTTCTATTGTTAGAATGCAGGTCAACTCCTAATACTGTCCAAAAGAGCTTTCTTGTATAAGCTGTTTTACATGAAAGTGAAGTTATAAACTATATTATCCATTAATTACTAAGTAACTTACTTGTTCCTTCAGAATAGATTTTTATGGATTATATAAGATAACTTTTAGTCATGGCAATAGAAATCCAATATTAAGTGTAAGAGGGAAATGCACAATGTAGAGCCCTGTATGCTTATGATGTATAAATTCAAGTCTTTTACAACAGGAAGGATTTTTCAACAGAATATTTATGTAGATACCAAGCTAGAAATAACAAAGTTACCAAGATATACTCATATCCTTGATGCCTTTAAATATACTTTTTACACATTTTCATTTTTGTAAAGCAAGGTAGGTGTCTCTTGACTGCATTTTGTGCCTCATCAGCTAGGAGATAGGTTCTTTTATAATGAGGGCAAAACTATTTCTACAGCATGAACATAGGACATTGCTGCCAGTTAATGAAGTAAATCTTTAAGAGACTTGTTAGTTGACAAACATCATTTTGTTGAAAGTCAACAGAAATTTGGATTTGTACCAACTCAGTCTAGGAAAAAAATACTTATGAACTTTTTTTAAAAATCCTGATATATTGGTATATCTGGACTTCAAATATCAGGCTTATTTTGTAAAGAATATTGAATAAATACCTTATATAGTTTTCCTTTGTTCAACAAGAACAAAAATAAAAATGTCAAACTTGTACTGGGAAACATGTACAAAGAACTGGACAAACTGCATGCTATTGGTACAAACTAAACCTGATCATGGAGTCAGAGAACAGAGAAACAATGCCTTAGGCATCCCCTCTTTTCCCTGCCCCCCTCACATTTTCCAAGCTGATCTTGTATTTGCATTGTTTCCAGTTTAAGAAAGCTGAATCCTGTCCTCTGAGCACCCAGGGGACACTTACTGCATCATGGAAGACTTAACTCAAGCTTTGAAGAAGTATCTTGGAGTAAAGCTTTCTAGCCCAAAGAATTTTCCATGAACAAATGAACGTGCTGGGCAGACTTCCTTTATGTGCTAGGCTGGATACTGTGCAGAGGTTTGTCTAGCAGAGAGAGAATACATCAACATGCAATGCCTACAAGACAAAAGCTGGAAGCACACAGGAGAGCAGGGAGAAGCTAAGTCCTTAGAACTGTCTGGGTCTCCACTCTTTGTATTCCTCTTTGTGAATTAAGGTGGCTTGAATTGTTACTGTTCCATGAAACATGTCTACTCATATGACCAGACAGCATTTTATACCACGATCAGGCCTTCCCTGGACTCTGACAACACTGAGCCCTCATGAGAACTGAGCTATGAACTGGGATGGCCAGTCTTTTTTTTTTTTTTAATCATTGTATTTTTTTTTTTTTTTATGTACCAACCACAGATTCCCCTCTCCTCCCTCCTCCTGCCCCCCAGCCTTCCTCCCTAAAATCCCCCCATTCCCACCTCTTCCAAGGTAAGGTCTCCCATGGGGAGTCAGTGGAATGCTGTGGATATTGCTCTGTGTAAATAAAGTGCTGATTGGCTAGTAGCCAGGCAGGAAGTATAAGGTAGGTGGGACAAGGAAGAGGAGAAGGCTGGGAACAGGAAGGCTGGGAGGGGACACTGCCAGCCGCTGCCATGAGAAGCAACATGTAAAGATACCGGTAAGCCACAAGCTATGTGGCAAAGTATAGACTAACAAAATGGGCTAAATATAAGAGTAAGAGCTAGACAATGGTAGGCCTGAGCTAATGGCCAAGCAGTTTAAATAATATGTGTCTGTATGATTATTTTATATGTGGGTTGTGGGACCGTGGGGGCTTGGTGGAACCTGGAGAGAAGCTCTCCAACTACAGTGGAGCCTGGTAAATTCATTTGAGGCAATTCCAAGCCCCTCCTCCCTGCACCAAGACTGCGCAAAGTGTCCCACTATAGGCACTAGGCTCCAAAAAACTAGCTCATGCACCAGGGATACATCCAATCCCACTACCTGGCGGCCCCCTATACAGTTCAAGTTAATCAACTGTCTTGCTTATTCAGAGGATGACCAGTCTTCTATGCATACAACTAGGAAACATCTGTTAAGATTATTTTTTTTTTATATAAACAAAAGCCACTTACACATGTAACTCCCACTAGTATGGTGTAGATGTACTATTTACTTCCTATTTCTGTGCTCCTGACATTTGATTGAGTTTCAGACTGAATCAGGAGTGGATACTTTCTTCCAATACATGTCATGCTCCCATGAATGCCATGTGACAAGCAGCCACAGCTGAAGTACAGGGGAGACAGTATAACAGAAGTCTAAGAATTTCCACAAAATTGTTTCCTTCCCAAAACAAATAACAACAACAAGCCCACCAGGAAGTAAAGCAGCCTGTCACAGTTTAATGACAAGATTTTGCTATTTTTGCCATCATATTATATTTTATGGCCTTAGTTAAAATTCAGTTAGGCCATGCATGTGTTGACTCTGTACATCACATATTATTTTAGGGAACTGATTTGTCTGAGCCTCACTTTTGCTATGTTGGAAAAATGTATAAAATAGCTTTGAAAGCCCTTTCGTGCGAAATGAAAAGATCATGCATTTTAAAGCGCTTAGCTCTGTGCTGGCACATATGTGAGCAACAAATTTTATGCTCTCTCCTTCCTCCCTCTTTGTTCTTTCTGTTCTTGGTATTAATAAATTCACATTTGTTCTTAAAGCCTACTTTCAGTGTTACATTTAAGAACCACCATCTCAAACTTAAATGGCAATGCAATTGATTATTCTGAGGTAGTCCTACTTGGCGTGACATTTATTTCATGCATGGAGTATACACTGGCCTTAAGCAGAAGCCAAGAAGAAACCAGTTCCTGGGTGTGAGTGTCTGACAGGAGCTTTCTAATGGAGTTTGGTGGGATCACTTTTAGCTTGGCATCTTCTACAACAAAGTTTAGGAAAAGATAATTTTTTTTTTTTCTGGAAATGGCCCCAATTACAACATGCATTTGTTTTTCTTATAATAGATGTGGGTCTCATTGTAAGCCTGTACTATACTTCTACAGCCATGGAGCCCCCAAACTGCTTCTCCACTAACTGATTCTGATACTTTCTCAATATCAGAAAACTGTGTATGAATAACTGTGGTATTACTGCTTTATGAAAATTAATAGTGCGATGTTAAGTAAGTACTGAGAAAACACTCCAGATATCAATCAAATGGTTAAAAGTTTGTCAGAGCACTTGAGGTTGGATGTCTGACCCATTGCTTTGAGCTCTTTGAACACCTGGGTGAATTTCATCACCCACGTCATCCAGGTGAGCTTGTAAATCTGTGTCTTCCAGGCAAATCTTAGTAGTGCTGTCCATACTTGCCTTCACTTCCTCATTTCTTCCCCTCAGTGGCTCACTTGAGTCACCATTCTGCAGCATTGGATCAATTAATGGTGCTAGTTACCATTACAGCTGCAAAGATCACCCACACATAAAGGAAGACAGCTCTTGTTTCTCTCCTCTCTTCCTTTTCATGGCCTATATCTGATAAAGTGATCAGTCTTCCATTTTTGCTGCTTTGGGGTCAAACAGTAACTTGCTCTCTATTTCATGTTGGCCTCTGTGGCTAGACCCTTGTTCTAGTTGGTTTTTTTCCCCCTGTGATAAAATACCTCAACAAAAAGCAACATAAGCAAGAGCAGGATTTATTTGGCTTACAGTTCCAAGTGATAGCCCATGATTTTGAAGAAATCAAGGCAAGAACTCAAGCCACTTGACAACTATATCCATAGTCAAGAGGAAATACAAAATCCATCCTTGCTTGATTGCTCTCAGCTGGTTTCCCCCTCCCTTGTCCTGCTCAGGACCACTTGCCTTGGCACTGGAACCACCCACAATAGATTGGGTCTTCCTACTTCAATAACAAGGTGATCCACCACAGACAAATCCACAAACCAACCTGATCTAGGTGATTCCTCCAGCAAGACTCTCTTCCTGGGTGATCCTAGGTTGTGTAAAGTTTGTAGTTAAAACTAACCAACACACTTCTTTCTCTGCTGAGGTTCTTATTGATTGCGTTCCTCAGAGGCGTTTGTTCCTTCTTGAGTCACACACTAGGTGATCAAGACTTTTAAATCTAACTTTCAAGCTCCTGTTAATAGTTCCTTCCAGTACCATGGACACTAGTCAGTAGAGGTGAAGGTTCTAGGTAGGTACCAGCATGACTTCTTCATGTTCAATGAGTTGTCTAGGAATTGTCTTCAGTATCAGTTTGTGGAGAGCTACCAATAGCCTTGGAAATAGCCTGGGTTGTTTGAGGGTGTCCATAGGGCTCCTTTAGCCAACAACTTGATTAGGTGTGTAACCCATACCTAGAATTAGAGGATTTATTTGGTAATGAGTGATGTCTTGTTGGGAACTTTTCCTCTCATTATTTGGTGATTCAATTTAGATTTCTTTTTTATGTGTATATTTTAAGAAGCTTCTACTGTATTAAGTTTCCACATGACCTCCTCAATGGATTATAATTTCAGCTGTCCCTCCCCACGTCCCCTTTCTTGCCCCCTTTTCCCTTCCTCTCCCCACGTGATTCTCTTGTCTCAGTCCATCTCTCCATCTGTACATAACTATCTATTCTATTTTGGAGATCCACCCCTCCCTCAGTCCCTTACTCTATGTAACATCTGTGGTTATACAGTTGGTAGAGCCTGGTTATTAAAGACTTAAATGCTAACATCCACAAATAAAAGAAAATATATCATATTTATGTTTGTGAGTCTGGGTTACCTGACTCAGGATATTTTTTCTAATTCCATTCATTTACCAGAACATTTCAATTTTTTTCAATAGGTGAGTGATATTCCATTGTGTAAATGTATCACGTTTTAAAAAATCTACTCAAGGTACTCTGCATGCTACCAAAGTGGGAAACATAAACACCAACATAGCTACAAGTCATTCAATCCACAATGGTGACCTGTCTGCAAGATTTGCTGGTGCTATACTGGCACAATGCTTGCAGGAGTAGCCAACCAATATCTGATTGGATTTAAGGCCCACTCCATTGGTAGAGATATTTGATTAAACTGTGTAAAAATATTCCACCGTGATTGGTTCAATAAAAAGCTAAACAGCCAATAGCTAGGCAGAAGGTATCGCAGGGACTTTTAGACAGAGAGAGCTCTAGGAAGAGGAAAGGCAGAATCGCCAGCCAGACCTGAATAACCAGGATGGGCACAATGGAGATGCAGTACCGAACATGTGGGAAAATGTAGATCTAGAAATAGGGGTTAATTTAAGCTATAAGAGCTAGTTAGAAACAAGCCTTAGGATGCACTGTCACAATTAATATTAGTCTCTGTGTCATTTTTTGTGAGCTGGCAACCTAAAGAAAAAAATCTGTCTACACTCCATGAGATAGAATCCATACCCAACACTGCTTGAGTAGCTCAGAACCTGAAACTAGACAGGACAGAGACATAGGGAAAAACCAAATACTGCTGTTCTGTTAAAGGATCCATAGCCATAAAATGACTTCTAAGGACGTTATGCTGTACTCAGATCAGTACCTGGCTCAGCTGTCTTCAGAGAGGCTTCCTCCTGCAGCAGATGTGAACAAAAATAAGATCCATAATTGCACAATGGACAGAGAGCGAGAGACCTTGAACACTCAACCCTCCGTGGGATGTTTCTGTCAAACCTCTTTCCCCAGAGCTCAAGGAGTTCTATGTGGAAGAGGAGACAGAAATATCATGTGAGCTAGTGGGGAATGAGGAGGCCAAAGAAACAAGGCCTTCAAAACATAGCCATACTGACACACAAAGGAACTCACAGAGACCATGCCAGCGTGCACAGGGCCTGCACAGGTCTAAGTCAGATGGGATCCCAGTACTGAGAGGAAAAGTGGACTCAAGCCTCCATCCCTAACCCAAAAGCTATCTCCAACTGGTAACCACTCCCAGTTGTTTTTCTCCAACAGGGTCTCATTGGGTATACAAACCACTCTTAAGCTCAGGCCTCATGCCCAGCAGTGAATGGTCAATACAGAATGAACCAATTGAATTTTTGGAAGCTCTTTGTCTCACAATGCTTCGTCTGGACATCGCCCCCCCCCCCCCCCCCCCCCGCCTCTCTCTCCTTATAGATATTATGCATTCATGTTATGGTTTCTGGTGTTCTGTTTTATTTTTGCTTTTTTTTTATTTGTTTGTTTTTTGAGGCAAGGTTTCTCTGTGTAACTTTGCACCTGTCTTGGAACTCTCTCTGTAGACCAGGCTGGCCTCGAGCTCACAGAGATCCGCCTGACTCTGCTTCCTGAGTGCTGGGATTAAAGGCGTGCGCCACCACCGCCCAGCAGTGTTCTGTTTTTATGGGATTTCAATGCATGTGAACATGTGTGAAACTATGTCTCAAAACCAGAACAAAACAGAAAACCAAACCAAACCCACAAATGAAAAACCAGCCCCACACCGACACCACACTCCTGTCACTTTTCCTGGAAAACTTCTGCTGTATTTCTGGCAAAACACCCACCATTACTTGGAATGACATTATTTATGTATCTGTTTATATACTTTATTCATAGTGTTTCATGGCCTCCAGTTTGTAGCTCTGGCAGTATGCCTCTCCTCTGTGCATGGCTCTTTGGAAGGCTAACTGGGCACTTTAATTCTCTGCAAAAGTGTGATAGAAAGGCTTAATGAATTAGGATCCTGTCTATAGCGCATATTTGAACTTACTCCATAAATGTTAGCTATCATAATTACTAAGACACAAATTTTGACATAGGAAACTAGTCATTCAGTATTTATTTATAAATGCTTTCTACCTCTGAAGTAAAACAACAAAAGTTCTCTTGTATTGCTTATAAAAACCTGAGTCCCTTCAGAACCAGATTTTAAAGCCATGGCAGAGGATATTAGTGATTTTCAATATGATCTGGCCTTTCAAACAACAGTTCATTGAAAAGTGAGAACAGAAATTCACAGTGGTGATGTAATCATAGTTCTTTGTCTTATTTGTTTTTCTCTTATTCCCAACTTTCTTTTATAGCTTATGTTGTTATTTTGAGTGTATGACAGGCAAACATGATAATTTTTCCAAGGTAGATTTTTAAAGTTTAGCCTTATATCTCTAGTAATCTAGCTTTCATATGCAATTATTTGAAAATTTTAATAGTGAAAAATATGTTTACCAAACATATCATAGGTCCCATGTTCTCATTGCCTTCTATTAGCAAAACTAAATAATTCTTTTTTTCTTTGTCTTCCAATCTCAGTTATCAATGCAAACCAGCAAAAACAAAACAAACAAAAAAGCCCACATGAAAATTATTTTGTTGATTCCTATGCATTTTTCACTAGTTTTACTGTCACATTTTTTGTCAACCCAGCACCTTTGAGACCTGCCACTTATCCGTTCTATGCCCCTGATTTTGTAGGTACTATTTATCTTTGGTTGATATGCTGTCTTGTTCACATCCACAATTACCTTTAAATATTTACCTCTGAAATCACAACCATTCCCTTCACGTTCCCCCTTATCAAACAACCTCACCTTCTACTTCAGTGAGAAAATGAAAGTGATTTGGCAGGTTCAGCAGCTTCCTTTCACCAAGAACGCAGGTGAGCCTGGTGTGAGCACCAGCTTGTTCATTTCAGTCCTTCTAGATGATTACATCCGATTGCATGAACGGATTTCTACTTTGAATACTATCCCTATCACCACTTCAAAAATCAGCAGTGTTTTCTCTCTTGTTTCAGAAGAAGTAAATCTCACTCATAAGCAAAAGCTTCAACTTTCCTCTACACTTTTCCCACATGAAGAGTGTCTGCTGTCCTCTCCTTCTGTGACCATCCCCTTACACTTCTTGTGACTTATTCTAGCTCTCATCCTCACTGAAAACAAGCAAAATCCACCCGGGGTTGGCTTTAGCTGATCTTCTCTGTTTAAAACACAGAAGTCACTTGGACAACTTAAAGCTGGGTAAAGCAACTGTGAGAACCTTCTGGAACTTTAAAAGCTAGCAAGCAAGAAATTTCCAGGTCATTCCGGCTCCATTTCTCTACACCTTGCAAATAAGGTACATGCTGTCTTCAGCAACAGATTCACATCTTCTTATGTTGATGGATAACTGAGGACTGACTCTTGCCTCTATTGTTTGGGGGCCTCTCAGGCCTCCCTGACCAACCACTTCTACAAAGGTAGCCCATGCTTGGCACTGGGGACTTCGTTTAGTAATCCATTGTTTCTAGGAGCCCCACTAAAGAGCCACACATGGTAACTCCCTTCAGTCTCTCTTTCGGAGTTTTTATTTGGTTAAATTATAGTATGTTTCCATATTTCTTTTTCATATCCACTTTGCTTTGCTTAAATGGTCTTCCCATCTCTCCCCACCCACCCCACTCTGCACCTATTTAAACTTTTCTGCCAATATTGCCATCTCTATTTTCCTTTTACATCTCCTCCTTTAAGGCATTACCCACTCTCAATGTTCTCTTCCTAGCACCCACAGGTAATCCACAGGTATTCTGTATGTTTAACAGAAAGAAATAATAGAAGCTAGGATACACATGAAAGAGAACATAGCATTCCATTGTAAATATCTTTTTCTGTTCTCCCATTTTGCTTCAAATTTTGTAATTTTGTTCTTTTTTATACCTGAGTAAAATGTGCAGGTGTCTCTATAGTACTGTCCTTTGGATATATGCACAGGAGTGAAATAGATATCTTCAATAGAAGTGTGCGATTTAGTAATATACAAGAAAGAATATGGGCATTATATTAAATATCATGATGCCCGTTTGACTATAAAATGCCTTGGAGTGGAATAGATATATACATATATATGAGAAGTGTGCAATTTAGTAATATGCAAGAGAGAATATGGGAATTATATTAAGTATCGTGAGGCCGGTTTGACTAGTAGATGCCTTGGGAAAAGACTAGGTGGTGAAAGTGACAACGCTGTTGGTAATCACTGTTCTGTGATGCTTTGTTTGCTGTTATTGCTCCTTACTGAGTGTTTGAAATTCCTCCGTCAACATGTTTTTGAAAACCACATATTCAGATGTGCTTCCTTTATACATATCACCATTCAAGGTTCATTCTTATCTCTCCTTTTCTCTTGCTTTCTCGTGACAATTTTAGAAATGACCTTGTGGCTAACCACCCCACTTCCTTGTTTACCTACAGTCACTTGACTTCTGCACATACGTTTCCTGAAGTTGATCTACCAGAAGCACCTTGCTTTTCTGTCATCTTCAAGTTTGTTCTCCAGCTCATTGCAAAGGCTAATTTTCCCACAGAAGGGAAGAGGACAGGAAATATGGTGGGGAGGGTGGGACTCACAGAGGTCTGTAACATATTGGTTTGGCTCACATGCTTTGTTCCCTTCCAGAAAGGACCATAGAACCCTTCAGTAAGCAAAGAATAAATTTCTCTTCCATGTTTGCTAATGAATTTATCAACCAGAAGAAGTAATACATGTTTCAGTCTTCCCATCTACCTTGTTATGAGAACTGAAGAATATTTGACTCAAGAATAAAATTCGCCCTTAACCAAAGACCAACCACTGTCATGTGGCCTCTTGGGTCTGGCATGCTGAGCTCCCCCATGATATGTATGCTATATGGCATACACATCTTCCACAAACACTGCACACAGTCTTCTCATGCCTGGCTTCCCAATTGCCCTTGTCCCAGTCTTTTCCTAGACAGCAGCAATTTCAGGGCTCAACACCATCCTTCCTTTCTCGGCAGCTGTTTTCCCTGGTGGCTAATCATTTCCACATTTTCCTCTTCCATTCTGTGTGTGACACTTTTTAATCTCTTATTAGCCTATGATTACAGATGTGTTGAGTAAGTGAGAAAGTATGATCTCATTATAGAATAGATGCACCAATTACAAAAGGGTAGGGAATCACACTTTAATTTTTACCCCTAATCTTTTTTTCACTTCCTTTTTTGTTTAAAATTTTATTTGTTTTTGAGAACTTCATATATGAGCACCACATCTATATGAAAGATTCCCGGGGGGGATCTTCCCTCAGGAGAGCCCCCGAACCCAAGGAACACGCCGAAACCATCCATCAGATGCAAACAGCAAGAGGGTTTATTTGAATACACAGGTACCTGGGGCGACAAGTCTCTCGGAGGACTTGAGCGCCTTCCTAGGGAAAGGGGGACTTTTTATAGGATCCCAGGGGCAGAAGCGCGGTTACAGAAGCAAGAAGCATAGTTACAGGGTTCCCATTGGTTGATTCAAATAAGGCTAGGGTGAACTTGGGGACATCTCGGAATTTGGATGTGTGCGGCTGACTTGGCCTTGTCTAGGGCATAGTGGTGTTTTCCTAGCCCAACTGTCTATTCCCCAAGGCCAGGTGGCCCATCATAGATATCCTGTTTTGACTCAATGGTTTCTCTCCCAAGGCCGGGTGGCCGACCATAGTTATGAACTCCTGTTTGGCCTTCTTCCCCTGAACTGCAGATATCCTGTTCTTTATGTTTAAGCCTTGCAAAATGGCGTTACAGCAGTCAAGCTAAAGCTATTGTAGGGGGTCTTTCATATACTAATCCTGCTATCACTCTCCTTTCACCAACTACTGTGCTCTCTCCCAAATGAATAATCTCTTCTTCAATTATAATTGTTATACACACATGTATGCACATATAACCTACTGAATACATTTAGCTTTACTATCTTCCAAGTAATAGGCTCTTAATAAGTCCTCTGTCATTCTCGCAAAACTCAATCATTAAGAGTCACTTATGTTCTCTTATCTCAGGCTGTTCTGTTCCATGCTTTCTACTTTTGATCCACCATTGATCTATTTTTCTTCAGTCCATACCTGAATCTACAGACCACAGGGTTCTCATGTACTTTGGGACTAAAAAGTGGAGTTGTTACTTTAAAATCTGGTTGGTGTGTCAGCAACAGCAACTGACTATGTTATTCTCATTAGTTTTCGTACAAGTTGTCTAGCTGCCATGCTCACTTTCCAAACACAGGAGCCTGACACATTCTGCCAATGATCAGTGATTTCACTGGTCGTGGATTGATTTCTTGTAGCTAGAGTCTTCCGGCCTGGCTCACAGTCAGGATAAATCTCTCTCACCTCCCACCGCCAGTCCCACAGCCACTCAGACCCAACTGAGTAAACACACAGAGACTTATATTACTTATAAACTGTACGGCTGTGTCAGGCTTCTGTTCTTACATCTTAAATTAACCCATTTCTGTTAGTCTATAAGTTGCCACATGGCTCGTGGCTTACCAGTACCCAACATCTCGCTTGTCATGGCAGCGGCTGGCAGTATCACTCTCCTCAGCCTTCCACTTCCCAGAATTCTCTTCTCTCCTTGTTCTGCCTTTACTTCCTGCCTGGCCACTGGCCAATCAGTGTTTTATTTATTAACCAATCAGAGCAACGCATTTAACATACAGAACATCCACAGCAATTTCCTGTCTCAAATACAGTAAACTTCATACCACCTCAGTCATACATAATCATAATATACTAAGTCTTGCTGCCAATGTAATTCCTTCTAAAAATCTTCCATTCTACTACTGTGTTCTGACTGCAGTGCCCAGTGTGCTCAGTTTGTACTCTTAGCTGTACACACAGGTCATTTTCAATTCTTGGTTTTCTTGACTACTTTGATACATTTGACATTATTCCTTACAAAATTATCAATCAACCAACAAACCAATCAATCAACCATCCATTCACCCTTCTTTCTGTCTACCTGTGCTATTTGACCTCATATATTTGACTACACCGGATAGTCAAATGCATTTTTTTAATGTCTTCTCTTGAGTGTGCCATGTGTCTTCAAACTTCACTTGTCCCATTCTCAGCTCCTTTATCTTCTCATCACAGTGGGATGTTCCTCCTAGACTTTTTTGCTCTTTGCATGGTTCAATCATTCTAGTCAGGTACTTATGAATCACCCTAATTCCTCCTACTCCTCCCCCTCTGCATATATGAATAATCACAAAGAATTCTATCCCTAAGTAGTTTGAGTCAGTGTCCTTTTTCCTGTTTGATACTACTCCCCTCATTCATTACTCATTATTTCTTTCATCTGTAATATTACAATTGCCACCTACTTTTGTTTACTTCCCACTGATCTCACTTACTCATTATTTTTCATGAGAAAATTACAATAACCTCCTGCCTTCCTTTTATCCCAGGGAGCTTAAAAATTCATCTTTCATCTTGTCACTGGAATGATTGTCTAAGGTACCATAAATTCCAATCAGAAACTTCATAATCTATCTGTTTTCTGCCAGATAAAGTTCGAGGTCTGAAGTAACATGTACAAGACCAGTTTGTCCACCCTGGACTCCTATTGCTAGGATTATCAAACTGGATATCATTCTGTTCAAACTACTTTCTACCATTATCCTAAATTACAGTTTCAGAAATGATAATGTTGTGCTATGGAAAACGATCCTAATGGCCATCACTTGCTTATACCCTCTCCTGCCTCACAATTCATTTGCCAGATGGCTTTGCAATTGCTTTTTCTAATGCACTGATACAGTCATGATATTTTCTATTCAATATCTTTGCTAACTAGTTAGCTTTTTTCAAATTAATTCATTAATTATCCAGTTACTTAATAGGTGGTGAGCACTGTGTAGAGTTCTCATCAACGTAGCTTTTGTGTTCTCTTTCAATTGATACTTCAGTATCAGATCCTGTCTGCTGGCCTCCACTCTTGTCATTCTTTTTCAGTATGTTTATTTTGTTCATTACTGAGAATTGAGCTCCAGACCTCATTCATACTGGGTAGGTGTTCCTCCATTACTAACTGCATCAAGCCCTCTGCTTACCACTCTGCAGTGATACAGATTGTTTAATAGTGCTAGCCCCCTCTTTCCCTTTAAGATTCAGATTAAAGCTTCACTCACATAGGATGACATAGCTGAATATTTTTTCTAACTTTTTTCATAATACTCCAAATATTGTTGGTCCTTATTTGTATCATGTCTCTCTTTACCTCTCAGTGCTAATATATATGAGGACCCAGAACTGTCCTCCTGATCAACTCTGATACCCAGTGTCAAACATAGTGCTAACCAGAAAGAAGCAGTTTGTGAAGAAAAGGAAGAAAACCTGCATGAATTAAATTATACAGTTTATGATTATGTGTATTCTCTATTGCTCTAAATGTTTCAAATTTGTAACAAAATAGGGGTACTTTGCATAGGTAGTCTATACCTTGCTGTCAGTTTAACTATCTTCTGTCAATGTTGAGGGTATTTCAAATATTTCAATATCTAGGCTCTTTCCACAGCCATTTCCTATAATCCTAGCCCCTTTCCCACCCAAATTTTTCCTTCTCATTCTCTACCATGTAATCATTCAACAACAGAAATGTGGGCTAATGACCAGATACTTCCATTCTTACAGTATAATGTGTCAGCATGTATAAGGTAGTGTGCATGCTTCTACTGCATTGTGAACTCCTTAAAGCCATGAGTTCTGTCTCCAGGCCTAGGGTAGGCAAACACTTAGACATTTGCTGCTGTGCTTAGTGTCTGGATGCCAGCTAACATCTTTTTTCATTCTATAAGGAAGGTTAGTGAGGCAGAAAGCCAGAGAGGTTAAGGAAATAAGTTACTAGGCTAATAATTAAATTGGGAATATGCAAATAATTGGTAGAGCTAGGCTCAGTTCAACTATCAGTTGAACTCAGTTCAACTGAACCACTATCATCATGTTTGCCTCACTTCCTCATATTTGTATCCCCACAAGTAAAGCAGGATCTTTATCATAATGATCATCAGATAGACCATAAATTCAGATTGAATCAAGAGGGGCTGGGATCTCTTCTGAAGTTTACTAGCTCACTAGGATAAATTATTTTACCTCATACTTTGATTCATGCTTTGTTACTGCATATACCAAAGGCTACCTCATTATTTTCAATCTTTGCCAGCCCATAATGTCCTGCTGCCTTTACCTACAAAGGAAAACAGATATGTATTATAAAAAAATACTTGGATCTTCATTTCTTCTATATGGCTGATGTTTTCGTAATTTATAGAAGAAGCTACAAATCCCTAATTATGTTTCAAGGCTCATGTTATTATAAATTTCTGACTGTCTGTTACTGTGTGAGTAGATGGATTACAGGCATATGCATTAAGTAACAGGAAATTATTGAGGGCCAGTCAGATTGATGAGACTTCCAAACACCTGTCTGGAGCAGTGGCTTCACAACTGAGATCTAAGTGTTTCTTATTCTCTTTCCAGAAGGGCAACATAATTTCAAATTAAAAAGAAAAAGTGGAGGATTGGGCATAGCACTTGTCATGCAAACATGATGACCTTAGTCCAAAGTCCTAGAAACAATATAAGTTAAAGCTTCCCATGTTGCACACATCTGTCACATCTGTAATCCTAGTGCTCTGAAATGAGATGGGAGGCAGATATAGGATGATCCGGGGAAGTTGGAAGATCAGCTAGCCTGGCATACGCAATGTGGGATGGCAAAGAAATTCTGTGGCAAAAAAAGTGGAATGTAAGAACCTACACCTAGGGTTGTTTCTGGTATTTACATGAATGCCTGAACTCACATACATGAACAGAGAGAGAGAGAGAGAGAGAGAGAGAGAGAGAGAGAAAGAGAGAGAGAGAGAGAGAAGAGAGAGAGAAAAAGGAAGAAGAAGAAGAAGAAGAAGAAGAAGAAGAAGAAGAAGAAGAAGAAGAAGAAGAAGTGGTGAAAACATTCAGTAAAGGAATACACTTAATTTTCCTTTAACAATATGTCCCAGTATCACTTCTAACAGGTTTTGAGATGTTAGCTTAGAAAGGAAGTTTTCATATTTTTTGTATGATTCAGCAAATCCTTTTTCAGTGGTCCTTATATATCTTCATCTTAGAGGGGAGACAGTGGTAGACCACTCTGATGCTCTTTTAGAGTCAAATGGTAGAATGCTCTTGCCAGAGAGAACAAAATGAGAAACTACTCTGGAAGAGAATTTAGCCACAGCATTTAGATTTGCATCCTGAAAATCATCTGGTCAACCAGGCCCTTGTTATAACAAGACTGCCACAGTGAAATTCAAGCAAACATATTGTTTTTACAGCAATGGTTCTAGTACACAACTTTCTGGAAGGAGCCAGTGAGGGTCTTGCCATTGCTGACAGTCCATTTCTTCTAAATGTGGAAGTGCGGGTCATTATAGCAAATGCCATGTGGGAGGCTTCAAAGTAACTCTGTATACTGCTAAGTAATAGATTTACCTTGTACAATTCCTTCAGTTTTCCGACATGATCCCATTTGGCCTCAGTTGATTAGTTTTATTCATGAAGTATTTAGAACTATAATTTGTTTTACTTTAAAGTGTGTGCTTCCCCCTTGAACTCTTGGAAATGTGAAGAATAACATCTCCATGTTTCAGATGTGTATTATCTCCTGTGTGGTTTTCCCCAGCAGGTTAATGATTCAAAGTACCCAGAAGTAGACTGTTGGCATTTACTCAGATAGAGTCAGCCATAGCAATCTGTGAAAAAGACCTTTAGGGAAACTCCCATGTCCACAGAGCTGAGGTGAAGACCAGGACTCCTGCACTTTCTACTGTGCTAAGATTCCTGGGAGAGCAGACCAGAACGCTGCAGACTTTCCCTTGTTTGAAGCAATGGGCCAAAGAAAAATAACTATAAATAATTTATAATCTTTATCAAATGATCTGTTGGAAGAAGGTATCAGTGTCATCAACAGATGAATGGGTAAAGAAAATGTAGCATATATATACAATGAGATTTTATTCAACCATACATTAGAATGAAATTATACTATCAGGGAAATGGATAGAACATATAAACATATTCAGAGACATAGGCCAACATAATGTTATTCTCATATACAGAATCATATATATATGAAAGTAAAAGGGGACTATTTAGGAGGAGAAAAGGCATCAACACAATGGAGGAGTATAGATAGGATAATGGAGGTTAATATAGGCAAAGTACAGTTTATGTATGTGTGAAAATGCCATTGCACAGCCTATCATTTTATACAATGGATATACCCCAATTAACCAGAAAAAGAGTGTCCACAGGATCTCCACCTCAAAGAAGCAAGAGTATCAGTAGCTAAGACTGAGAAGATGCATAAACTGGCCATAAATATCAGTAGAGATCTAGCTATGTTTGTGTTTATATCAGAATTATTCATTGTTCTTATTAGCCCTCCACTGCAAAGTCACCAGGCCTTTCTGCAATCTGTCCTAAATGTGTTCTTCCTATAGCTTTCTTATTTTTGATGATCTATTTTGTAGAAATCAAATGTATATTTTAGTACAAATACTTGAATAATTTCCATTTTGTAAACAGGAAAAAATATAATTATTCAAGAGATTAAGGTCAAATCAAAATGCAATACAGGCAGTGAAAACTTAGATTTTCATCTCAAGTTTTGTATTTCCATATATACATAGAACTAAACAAATGTTGTTGTTGATAGATGACACTGTGTGTGAGAGTGAGACATGGCTGATCAACAAGTGGGTGCAATACCGAAAATGAGTCCTGGGACAGTTTAACTGCGCATGTATGAACATATGTTGAGTATTTAGTTTGTTTCTTATGGCACTGTACTCAGCATGAGAGAGGGGAGGAGCAGAGAGTGAATGGATAGAGAGGGAGAGGCAAAGACAAATGGAGGTTATTCTAAAAGTCAATATCCAATCATAGTCCAGTGCGGTAGTGGGTATTCAGTACTGTGGAAGCAGAGGGGTTCTTTTCATGCCTAATGTTGTCATTAAAAGAAAGAAAAAAACAAAAAAACAAAAAATGTGAGGATCACGCCTGAGCATAGAATCCAGAAAAAACATTAGTAAGTAGATAAGTTAGAAGATATTCACCACAGAGAGTGGAATGTGCTAAGGCATGAAACAAACTTTTGGGAAACTTAAGGGAGCATATTAAAGAATATGTTTAGGAGGGTGTGGGGGTGTGGTCTGAGTATGAGAATGTGTGTCTGGATTGTTTTGACAATATGTCGGTGTTGGGAATGGTGAGACAAGGATAGAGACAGAGATTGAAAATGAAGTCAAAGAACCAGGAAGAATTCAAATCTTGTTTATGGACACTTTGAAGTCAATGTTGTTTGATAATCAGTTTATTTATGCCGGATTGTCTCACTATCTCAAATGCTCCATGAAATTTTCAAAACTTTGCTGAACAGTAAGTTCCACAGAGGTATGGGTCATGACTATCAGAGCTGCAGTTATCCCTCTGACAATAAACACCACACTGGACAAGTGAGAGGTGTCTAATAATTATAGGTAGAATGAAAAACTCATTATCTCTTCTAAAGCTTTTAGCTCCATGTGAACTCTTTCCCTAGATAATCTTTACTTCTATTTGCTTGTTTGTTGACTTATTCATTGAGACAGGGTTTTAATCTATAGGCCAGATTAGCCTGAAAGTTGCTGTATAAACTATGTTGGTTTCAAAACTCACGCCAATGCATCTGCCTCTGGCTTCTGAAAGCTCCTGATTACAGGCATGACTATGATGTCCAATTTTTCCTTTTAAATTAAAAACATTATTAGTTCTTTGAGAGTTTTATATGTGTTATGACCATTTTCATCCCCTAATCTATCCCCAGATCCATCACTCCTTCCCTACCCAGCTCTCTTAGTTAGGATTTCTATTGCTGTAATGTAACACCATGGCCAAAAAAAAAAAAAAAAAACCCAAAACAAAAACAAACAAACAAAAAACAAAAACAAAACCAACTTGGGGAGGGAAGGGTTTATTTGGTTTGTACTTCCACATTGTTGTTCATCACTGAAGGCAGTCAGGACAGGAACTCAAACAGGGCAGGATCCTGAAGGCGAGAGCTGATGTAGAGGCCATGGAGGGAAACTGCTTACTGGCTTGTTTCTTATTACTTCCTCAATCTTCTTTGTTATAGAACCCAGGACCACCAGCCCGGGGATGGCACCACCTACCATGGGCGGGGCACTTCTTGGCTGATCTCTAATTGAGAAAATGCCTTACAGTTGGACTTCATGGAGACTCCTTCCTGTGTGAGTTGACACAAAGAACCAGAACCAGCCAGTACACTGACAAACTTTGTCTTTTTTTTTTTTTTTTTTTTTTTTTTTTTTTTGCTAAACCCATAAAGACAAATTTGTGCTGCCCAAATATTCTTGGTTGTATGGTCTTTATCTGAAATGTGGTCACCTTACCAAGAGCCATATTCTTAGATAAAACTGTTTTTCCTTCTCCTAGCAGCTAGTAATTGCCAATAGTTCCATGACAATTGGTGAGTTTGAATGCCAAATTCTATTTTTTATTTTATTTTGGGCTTTGGTCCAGCTTGGGCTTGCATGAGTTTTGCTCATGCTGTTGTAACCACTGAGTTCATATGTTTAACTGTCCTGCTTTGTCAATAAACACTGTTTCCTTATAGTAATCCACTCCTTTTGGCTCCTAGACTTTTTCTGCACCCTCTACAAAAAGATCCTTGGGCCTTGGGAGAAGGAGGTTTGGTGTAAATGTTCCATTTTGAGTTGAACATTCTTCATTTTCTTATTCTCTGCATCCAGTTTTGGTTCTCCATATTATTCAGTGTCTACTGCAAATAGAAGCTTCTCAAATGAGAGCTGAGAGATCTATGGGTATAATGGTGATACTAGAGGTTCTCCTATAAGGCCTATGGCCTGTCTACTATTGATCTAATAATAGTGAGAGGTAGGAATTTTGTCTTGTGGTGCAGGACTTAAATTCAATTAGAAAATGGTTGTTTACTCCCATGATAGTCATGCCACTACTGCACTACTGGCTATGTCTTGACAGGACAGTCATTATTGTAGTCACAGAGTTCATAGCTGGGTGTGACTTATGATTGCTTTTCTCCTTTGGTAGCCTGCATAGAACCTTCTAGCATTATGAAAGCTAGCCAACAGGGATAAAGCTTTCAAGTCAGTACCAGTCATTACCATGTTCTATAACTCCATCTTCTAAGACACTCAACTATGTGACATTTTTGAAAAGGGTTTTGCTGTCAAGTTCTTGAGGGTAACCAAGAATAATGGCAATAGAATGTAGTATGGGAGTTTTATGGGATCTTATTGGTTAACAGCCTCAAAAGAAGAAAACCTTTCTTAGCACTGGACTTTTTATTTGTTAGCCTCTAATATCTAGTAGATTACTGTTTCCTTGTTATGAGGCATTTAAGGCAGCTTCATTTTGACTCCTTTTATGTAAACACACACACACACACACACACACACACACACACACACACACGGATGCACATAGATGCTTCTACAATAGTTTGGTTTCCATATGACTTTTTCAAGAGGTGTTTATTATTATTTATGCCTCCCCATACTACTCAAGGAAGGAGAGAGAGAACATACTAACCCATTTGATGGGGCCATTGGGCACATTGAATCAAGGTTCATTATGATAACCTTGTTTTAATTTGGTTACTTCTCTAAGGACTGATAAGAATCTTTTAGCAAGGTTATAATCAACCTAAAGGAACATTTCAGTAAAGAGTTACTTATTTAATGGGTTTGTTATTTAATATAAAATTATTTATCAACTATTTAATTTATTAAATGCCTTTCAATTATTAAGCATGCCCCTGGGAACTTGGGGGAAAGAATCACAGAATATATAGATTGATCATAAAACAAGTTTCCACCTGTGTACTTCAAATCCCAATGTTAGAATATAAGGATGCTTCCTCAAGATCCATGAGAAAACCTTAAATATTACTTCAAAGAATTTCTTTTCAATATTTTAATAAAACAAAGGAGGGAAATATTGCAGAATAACCATAGGCTATCATGTGGAAAAGCTAGCTTTTAATATGTTAAAAGAATTGAAAACAGTTGAGATTTTAATGACCTGTTCAGACATATAAAAGTAAATACACAAATAGGCCAGAATGGTTGTCTGGAGTTTACTTGTGTAAGATTCTAGGAATGCTGGGAAGAAGCCGAATTTGTCTTAAAAAGACAGACCGCTGGAGAAAGGTGGGTCAGTGACTAAGTGTACTTGTTGCTCTTGCTGAGGGTCCAGAGTTTGGTTTCCAGAACATACATCAGACAGTTTACAACTGAAAGTAACTCCAGTTCCTGGAGATACAATGCCTTCTTTGAACATCTGCACACCCATGGTACACATACATACTCTCAGGCATGTACACAGATACACAAACACACACACACACACACACACACACACACACACACACACACACACACAGAGAGAGAGACAGAGACAGAGACAGAGAGACAGAGAGAGACAGAAAGACAGAGAGACAGAGAGAGACAGAGACAGAGACAGAGAGACAGAGAGAGAGAGAGAGAGAGAGAGAAAGTAAATAAATCCTTAAAGAAAAAGGCACATACTGTCAGCTAGCATGTGCTCACTGAAAGTGTGCAGTCTGTTATGTTCTAGGCACGTTTTCCATTCTGCCTGTATTGAATGTTGCTTTTTTACCACTGTCACAGATGCCTGGAATAGCGCTCTGATAAAGAGAGGGGATTCTTCAAACTCTGTTTTGGAGGCTTCAGTCTGTGGTGGACTGCTCTGTTGCCTTTGCTCCTATAGTGAGGCAGCACATGCTGGTGAGTATGCCCATGCAGCAAAACTGCTAATCTCATATTCTGCATGAAAAAAAAAGGGAAAGAAAGGCATCAACAAACCTTTCTGAGGGTATAGACCCCAAGACCTAAGGCCCTCCAATCAAGTCCCACCTCTTAAAGTGTCCACCATAGACTAGGAACTGTGGGTTTGACACTGGGACTTTAGAGAGCATTCCAAATGCAGGCAACAGCGGTAAGAAACTTAACTTTCCCCCAGCTGCACGTCTAAGAATTAGATGAAATAATGTCTTTCTTCTGCACTAAATGAGACATCAGGAGAAAGTATCTTGTCAGAGTGCCTGGCATATATGGCTCTTAGATAAATATTTAAAGAATCTGAATCATATATTTGCCCAGTTTCTCTTAGAATAATAAACACTGAAAAGCCCGTGTTCTTAAAACTGAATGACCTGTTGATTTATTAAAATGTGCATTGTTTTATAATTTAATTTAATTTTACATGTCAACCACGGATTCCCCTGTCCTCCCTCCTCTAGGCCCTGCCCTCCTCTAAAAAATGTTTGTTGTTAGAGATGCAAAGTGACTTTTTACAGAGGTATGCAGCAAAGATTATAAAGATCTGAAAGCAAAAGTAAATGGCAGCTTGAATTATGACGTTTGAGACTAAAAGTGACTTTTAAAAAGTATTTGAAAGAATTGTATATTCCTCAGATCTTAGAAGGGGTATGCTGGTTCAATTATATTTTTGCTGTTGTGCACTGGGTTCAAGTCAGAGGTGTTAATGAAGCAGCTAGTGATAATGATACTTAATCTTTAAGTAGTAAGCTTTAAAACCCTTATAATAAAAGAATCGTATTAATATTGCAGGTAGCAAAAAATCAATCAATTTAATCTTATAAAATGAAGCCAATGGGCCCACATATTATATAGCATGTACTGGCAACTCTGTGATTATATGTAACTCTATCCATTTTATGCTCTATTTCTAAAGGGACTTAAGGTAGTGTATAACACACACATGGTTTAATTGTGAAATAGGATCAAGCACAATGTAAATAAATCAATAAGCTCAATTAAAAAAAAATCAAGTACCTGGCCTGTCAGTTTTGGGATGTCAGCTTGCTTTATTTTAGGAGAAACAGAATCAACTTCCTCTCCCTGTTTCTGTGGAGTACTGTTGGGAACCCAGAGCTGCCTAGCGTGTGGTTCCTGAGACAACAATGTATAAGAGAGTGGAACAGGCACACTTGGCTCACCTGTTATATTACAATCCCATGGATAACCATGTTAGTGCAAATCTGATCTTGATGGACAGTGTTATTGTTCTAGAAATATAATAAGTGAGTAGGAGTAAATGGCTACCTCAATGACAATTTACTACAGTAAATGACCTTCCAAACAATGATTCTTTCTTATTTTGGCAATTTTATTTTTTTACTCAAAAACAGCAGAATGTAATCTTCTTAATTTGTTACCTCAGGCATTTATTTAACAAATATTAATTGACTAATTAGAAGATGCTAAGCGGTAGGAAGCAGAGAAGTTAGACAGTCCTGCACATGGAGTTTGGATATTGGTTATGAAATGCAGATGTTAACAGATCCTTAAAATAGTGTAGTCAGAACTCTGAAAACACGGTGGTGCTTCATCCAGGAGGCCTCAGGCTCACAAATGAAAGGATAATGTAAGAAACAGTAGATGGCTAGGTGGTGGTGGCGCATGCCTTTAATACCAGCACTCAAGAGGCAGAGTCAGGCGGATCTCTGTGAGTTCAAGGCCAGCCTGGTCTACAGAGCGAGATCCAGGAAAGGTGCAAAGCTACACAGAGAAACCCTGTCTCAAAAAAAAAAAAAAAAAAAAAAAAAAAAAAAAAGAAAAAGAAACAATAGATGGTGTGAAATTGGTGCTTACCAGAAGGGAACACAGATAGCCAGCCCAGTTCAGGCCTAAGATTGCAATATATTGGCAGAGAGGCAAGTTGGAGTTAGACTTAGGTCTTAGTCCTAAAGTCAGTGTGGAATAGTTGGGGAAATTCAATATGCTCATAACTGAGTTTAGAAATAGGTCTCCAACATGGACAGTATAGAAAAACACGCTGGAGTTGGGGGAGTTAGAAAACAGCCACAGAACTTACAAGGAGCAAACAATGTAAGTCCTAAAAAAAAAAGCCCAACTACTGTAGGCATGGAGATTTGAGAGAATGAAGTGCTCTGTAGCAAAATAACTGTAATGTTTTTAAATTATCACAGTTCCAAAGAAAATCATATTCTTTAGCTTTAAAGCCCTTATCCTGAGATGGCTCTTGTCATTTGCATCACCATGATCAAAACTCACCCAATATCATCCAGCAGAAAAGCAATTCTTGCTCCTCCTGGTCATTATCTCATTCCCTTTGCTCTTGCCAACTTCATTAATTATGCTTCTGAAAAAGAAAATCTAGAGATAAAAAAAAAAAATCTTGGTGCTTATCTCTTATTGAATTCTACAAGGCATCAGAAATCCAATGCTACAAAAATATAAACATTACCATGTTCCTATTATTGACTAAGAAATTCAAACTGGATTTAGTATTTATGCCTAAAAATAAGAAATAAAAACAGAAGCAGAGGGCATTAAGGATGATAATGACCTTCTAGTCAATTGTGAAAGAAGATCTAGGTATTGCATGTGATTTTCAGATCTTAATACGATTTTGGAAATTAAGGAGATAATTACACATCATGAACAAATGTTGACAATCATTGGTGGGGGAATTCCGGGGAGAGTCTCCACAGCGTTTTATTTATTTATTTTTTTTTTATTTTGGGTTCTATTTAATGTGTTCTTAAAAAATAATATAAAATCTTTCTAAAGTGTTCAGTGTTACTTTTATGATAAATTTCTACAACGGGAAATTAGATTTGTTTTAATTTTATTAAATTATATGGTTAACTCATCGAGCCCCTGGATTTATGGTCTGTGAAATTTATAACATAAGTTTGCATTATATTATTTTAATGTCTTGAAAACACCTTAAGCATCGTTTCCTGCAGAAAACTGTTTATGCTAAGGACACAATTAGACTGAGTTTAAGATGACAAAACCAGTCCATTAGTATCTGCCATCTGAGTAGCTCGGTTAGAGGGAAGGTAAAACTTGTATATCAAATAACTATTAACTTATTAGAAGAAACCATTTTATTTTGTCTAATTGTTTATCTTCCAGTTTGTTTCTAATTACGTGATGTGAGCTATGATATCAATATGCTATTCCTTAGACTAAGAAGAAAATATTTCTCAAAATAAAGTAATTTTTGGATCTAGAATTGGCCTCATAAATCATTTAAAATAGAACTCATTTTTTTGTCTAAGGGAATATTTTATTGCTATTGTTCAGGTCTTTATCAAAACACATTTATAAAGCTATTTATTTATTTATTTCTCTACTAGGGGTAAATTTCAGTGCACATCTTAAGACAGAGAGAAATGACAAGATCCATGCTTACTGAGGCCTAGAAAATGCAATAACCTGCAGCTCTCTATTTCCCAAATTTATGATTACCAATGGAAGCTAAACAGCATCAAGATACAATGCTCAAGCTATGTGGAAAAGAAGATCCAGTCTAATTTACAAATGACATGTCACTAAATAAGCTGTGGGAACTTTTGCTTGGAGTTGAGAAAGGGATTCCTCATGGTAATAATCTTTCATATGGTGATTTGGCCTCCAGAAAAGTCTACAGCATCATCAACATGTGGTATGTTTTCAATATGTAACTGCAATACAGTGCTGAAGAAATACAGTGCAGGTGCCCTGCAGACTTTTCCCTCGGGATTTCCACTGACTAAAGAAAGAAGTTCAGTTCACACCCCCTGTATGATATATATATATCCTCTGCTTCCTCTCCTTCATCGAATATTTTCAGCTTTCCCACTCTGCTTTGACCACACTGACTCTCTTTCAGATCTTTGAATATATCAGCCTCTGTCCCACCATCAGACATTTCACTACTTTTTTTCTCAGAATGTAATTACCTCTGTATTTTTTTTTGTTGGCCTTTAAACCATTCAGAAAAATGAATGGTTTAACTCATTTATTAGATCTATTCTGATAGCCAAAATAAGGGAATATTAGGAGAACATTCTTTATATATAAATGTATGTAAAGAATATAAATATAAATTTGTAAATATATAAATCTATTTATTCATTTTACATTCAGCTGCAATTTCCACTCCCTTCTCTCCTTCCAGTCCCTCCCACACCTTTGCTTGTATTCCCCAATCCACTCCTCTTCTGTTTCTGTTTAGGAAAGAGCAGGTCTCCCACAAATATCAACAAAATATGGCCTATCAAGTTGCAGTAAGACTAAGTCCCACCCTCCCATGTTTTAAGGCTTGGCAAAGCAACCTAATATGAGGAGTAGGAACTATATTAAAGGGTCACAGCATTAGTAAGGTTGAGAAACGTTGGTCTAGTAGGAGATAAGATTGGTTCAAACCCCAAGTCTCAATCTGCTAGGAAGATGGCATATTCAACTTAATGGATTTTGGGTAGGATAGGACTTGCTTGATCTTATTGAAAGTATCTCTTCCTGGATGTCCCAGTGCATGGACACTATGCCTGGAGTGTCAGAGGCATTTGAATCCCTGTAGAGAGTCCATCCGAGGGCAGAAGTACTACAGGACAAAGGGATGGAAACACTGAAGCCACTGGTTCCTGCAGACCCCAGTTATAGGAGTCAACAGCTTTCTGTTACTGGATAAGTCACCCCTAGAAGCTGTTCATCTCCCACAATAGCACACATGTTGACTGAATAAAATAATTATGTCATCTCTGTATGGATAATTTTAGGTTCAAATCCGGCCTGGATAATAGTGAGAACTTATCTCAAAAACATTGTCTATAGACTTTTATTTCTCTGCAACACTGGTCAAAAAGATCTAGCCAAATGTTTCTTATATAGTTCTTTGGCTATTGTGCCAGACAAGCACAGCTAAAATAGAGACATTAAAAACATTGTTGAAAATGTGCCAGAGACATTCAATAACCTAAAATTAGCTTCTTGTTTTCATTATCCTTTTTCTCTTTTGATGCTAGGAACACAACCCACCTTGCTCTTGCTAAAGAAGACTTCTACCACTGAACAAAACCCCTAACCTTCACTGCCTTTTCTTAAAAGCCTTTGGAAAATTTTTGCTTCTTTTTATGGACTTAGCTAGCAATCTTCTCTGGAATAACTACAAACAATTGTTGCTCTTAACAGAGTCTGTATTAACAAAAGAATGGAGGGCATGTCAGAACGTGTCTCACACACAGAGTCAAAAAGTTGAAAGCTCTTTGACTTCTTTTTGTAAGAAACTGGTTAGCTAGGGAGACCAATATTAAACCTCCAATGTTACTGATGTACAGTCAGGGAAAGGAATCAAGTGAGGCCTTAATTGCATCCTACTTGCTACATTTGTTTGCAGCATTGCCCTGGGTGGGAGGCGGGGGAGAAGAAGTTGACTTCAGGAGTTGTACAGAAATTTCTTAATAATTAATTCACTTCTCAAAGGTGGTCAGGGACTCAGTGGATGAGACAGAGTCTGACAAAGAATAGCAACTGAATTACATATTGCTGTTTTGTGTAATCTTGACTGAATCTCCTGGTTCATCTTGAGGTTTCTCTGCAGAATAGTATTAGTATTAGTAGTCCTGATGGGCACCTCTGTGTTGCATTCTGGTTCTCTAAGTATATGGAAATGACTGTAAAGTTGAATGCATTCTTCTTTTCAGGTTTAGGTATAGTAGCTCTTTATTTAGTTGAAAAAATCTTTGAGGATTATTTAATGTCTACAAAGATGTTGAAGACAGTGTAAATACCTTGCTCCATTTTCATTTTCATGCCTTATGGGTCAAACTATGTAAACTGATGATTTTTATTATGGTTAATATTATGGTTAAAGTGTACCCAAAGGTCAGTGTATATTATGGTACAAGGAAACAGAATACCAGGGTTGGAATGTTCCAGAATTGGGATATTCCTATAAATCTTAGATTTATATTTTTGACAAGGCTACTTAGAAAGTAAGGTCTGAAGTAGGATAAAAAGTTATAAACATCAGAATAAAAATAAGTTTTTTGTTTTTAAATTTGGTAGTTTCAATATATGTAAATTGCCTTGAATAGCTCTGGTAATAAAATAAATTTTTAGCAAAGTATTGGTAATTAATATTATGTTAAACATATTGTATGGACTTCCTTGATATAGCATGCCTACTTTCATTCAGCAAGGACTTGAGTCTATTTAAAATTATGTATGATGAAAAGTAACTAAAGTCAGTAAATGAGAACAAGAGTAAGTATGGATAGGAAAACAATACCCAAGGCAAAACTGATATGTACAAATATGTGTGTACAAATCCTAGAGATTGGCATCAGTTTTCTCTGTGGCTCCCAGTGGCCAAAGAAAAGCATTTAGGATCAGAAACAACTGCTGACTTTTCTTGAGCTACAGCAAAGAAGTTATTGAGAAGAATTCTCAAACTTGGGTAAGAGACCTGTGAACATTTTTCTACAGGTGTTCATATATGCCTCAACTTTTGTTAACAGTAGGAGACTGTATATATGCTTCTTGGAGCACTTTGAGATATCTCTGGAGAAGTTTAGACATATTTAATAAAAGTAACCCTTGAACATCTGAAACAATACAATTTATGTTTGTAGATCTAGGTCATACCCTGTAACCTCAAACTATTTGGCCTGAAAAAATTATACCATTTGTTATATGACCATTGAAATAGTTTACAAAGATACCCATACAATATTAATTGAATAGTAATAGAGTCACCAGTCTTCCCTGGTGGATTCATTTTATAATATTTATATATTATGCTCTGATAACTTAAGACTATAGGAATACCTGACTCTAGTGTTCTGTTCATTTTTAATATTTAAATTACTTTGTAAGAATCAAAGTAACCATTCCAGTTTTAAAACCAAAATATGACACAGACAAACATTTGCTCTGTAAGTTCCTGAAAGAAAAATGTTAGTAGCTTAGTTACTGTAGTTACTTGAAAGAAGTAATTACAACTTTAAGCATTTCAATTTCTGGTTTTTTTACTTGTCCCATGACATGATAAAAGATGACTCATGAATATATGAACTCCAGGAAGAAGAGATTTGTTATCTTTTCTAGTTTTAAAAGTTGTTATATATCCAAAGGGTTGACCTGTGTGTAGCACTCTGGAAGTAGCAAAGGCAGTGTGCCTGTAATAGAAGAAATACCAACTTCCACTTAACAGTTAGTGACATAGATAGGCAAACGCCCCTTTTTTAAAGATTCAAATCTTCATGTCTAACCATGGACTTATTAAGACTAGAAATCAGTAGTAAACCTTTGTAATCTTAGAAATATTAAACTGGATGACATCATTGTTCAGACAGCAGTATTTTCATTAGCTCTTATAAGTAGTGGGACTTTATAACCAACTTGGATACTTGTGATGGCAATAAAGGAAGAAAAATTGGTCAAGGTAGAAATGGCCACAGATAAAAGTCAAGGCAATTCAGAAGTCACAAGGAGAAAGACTTCACTGTAGTCCTTCACAGGACTTCAGTGACTCCCAGTCTACACAACCAAAAAGAATCATGAATGTGTAGTTCATTGACACTAGTATTGGATGGAAAGAAGGATAGAATGATGATCCATGGACCAGAAATTTTCTTTTTGAAATACTCAATCCAAAACAACATTCAACACCTACTGAATTGGACATCGGCCTTGCAGAGATGTGTGTCCAGGTCAGTGTGAGACCTATAGTATGTTATAACACTCATGGAAAGCACTGTTTCGAGTAGATTATCTAAACATCTTTCCTCAGGACCTTATCTTTCACCATGAGCTCTGTCCTTAATCTTCAAAGAAAGCATATTTCATTTGCATATGACTTCAATATTATAAAACCATTAAGATTAGGAAGAGTTCAGTAACCAGAGCAACTAGGAGAAGTGCCAGTGTCTTCAAGTTAGCTGGAGCCTCTCTCCATTTGGAACAGTTTCAACGGTGAACTTGGCCTGCCTCACTTTAGCTTCTCACAAGAACTCCTTTTTATTTGTCTAGTTTTTCTTAATGCCTTTTTGAAAACTGTGCTTTTCAGACTCAGTGGCAACACATATTTGACCTGGTACATTGTCTTCTTTCTGTGTGATACATTTCCTTTTAAGTAAGCACTGTCTGATCCCCAAGCAACATCTTTACCGATTTCTTCCCTTGTAAAAAGACTTCTCTGTATTCTCCCCCATCTTTCTCTTCTTTTGGATAAGACCCAGTTATTAAGCTCAAAGGTCCCAAGTTCACACACAAGTACATCACAAAAGACTAATCTGGAATCAAAATGCACGTTTCTAACAGAAATAATATTGTAAAAGTGGTAGTTGGTTTTCCAAAATAAGAAACCATCCTTTACATAGTTAGGACACTGTTCATTTACAATGAAGGGGGATTTAAAACATGCCACCACTGCAACATTAGTAACTAAATAAGAGAAATAATTCATAACGTTGGATAAGAAGTCATGACATATGCATTTACAATTCAGTTTAATTAAAGGATCGTGTGTGTGTGTGTGTGTGTGTGTGTGTGTGTGTGTGTGTACTTTTTTTTCATTTTGTTTTGTTTAGGCATTTTAAAAAATATTATTGGTCTTTTGCTTGTTTTGATTTTTTGTAGATTTTATTTTTTGTTTTCGTTTGTTGGTTTTTTTTATTTTGAGCCACCATGTGGTTGCTGGGAACTGAACTCAGGACCTCTGGAAGAGTAGTCAGTGCTCTTAACCCCTGAGCCATCTCGCCAGCCCCAGGTTTTTTATTTTGAAGGAAAGAAAGAAAGAGAGAGAGAACATATAGTTGGGTGGGCAGGGAGGTGGGAGGTATCTGGGAGAAGCTAGACAAGGGAAAGTAATATAATCAAAATATATTATGTAAACAATTCAATTAAAACAGAAATGATAAGGTTTCTCCATTTCTTGATGCAAATGCATCTCAGCCATTCTGGTCTCTTGGATATCTGAATGGATTAAGGAAAAAATGAAGCCTTCCTTAGGATTTTTCAGTTTCTCACACGGTTTCTCTTATTCCTGTGTGTTTTACTCCTACACCTAGCTCCACTTTCCCAGAACAGTCCTATTCTGGTTTCCAGGAAGAAGAGAAATTGAAGAGATCCTCTTTGCATGTGTATCTTGTTATTTGTGACTCCCCTAAAGATCTAGAGGTGTCACCACAGACACTGAGCAGTGTCTGCCTGCCTCCCTGGCTCACTCATCACATTGCTTCTCCTGCCAAGCATCTCTCTGGACATACGGATCCCTAGGAAGTGCCCTCCCTGTGTCCCTTCCTGTTAGGCCTGCCATAGCATCTCTGACGGAACAGCCCTGCCAGAGGATTGCCTTCCTGGCACTTGGCTCATCTCCTCGAGCTATGCAGGTAGCTCTCCTCAGCTTCCTCCCTGGGATCTAGTCACCTTCCTGCAGCCTTGATTCTCAGGCCTGGGAATTGTGACTAACTTTTGATCTCTCTAGCTCCATGCACTGCCTTGTGTAGATTGCATATCCTGTCCACACTTTTTCAGTTGTGAGCCTAACCTTTAAGAGCTAAGCCATCTCTTCAGCCCTGTCTACACTTTTTAAAGAGTCAAGTGCTTTTTATTAAACTTAATAACCTTGCACAATTCATATATCCTCTGCTTCCAACCAGATCTGGCCAAGCAGAGACTAGTTCTACCATGCAAATAATTCAGGAACAATTCAGAAATGGAGTGAATCAAACTGAGCTCATGTGAGAATGCTTCTCTAGGGGATGCACATCTAACAAGTAGAGTTTCCTGGGCTGTTATGCATCATCATCTCTTTAGTAATTGGACAATTAAAAAAATAAATGGTAACATTTAAAGTGGAATATGAATAAACATTGAAATTCAGCACTAAGTGAATGCAGTCCTTCACAAATGAACACACATTATGCGATTCTACTCATACATACTATCCAGAATAGGCAAATGCCAGAGTAAGACTACTGACTTCTGGGAGAAGGAGAATTAACCTCTTCCAGGGTAGCCTTCCTAGAGTTGTGTAGCAGTCTTGTCATCTTTGTTTTACATCTAGTATCCTCCTATGAGTGAGTACATACCATGTTTGTCCTTCTGAGTCTGGGTTACCTCACTCAGGATGATTTTTTCTAGATCCATCCATTTGCCTGCAAACCTCATGATGTCATTGTTTTTCTCTGCTGAGTAGTACTCCATTGTGTATATGTACCATATTTTCTTTATCCATTCTTCAGTTGAAGGGCATCTAGGTTGTTTCCAGGTACTGGCTATTACAAACAATGCTGATATGAACATAGCTGAGCAAATACCCTTGTGGTATGATTGAACATTCCTTGGGTATATGCCCAAGAGTGTTATAGCTGGGTCTTGGGGGAGATGGATTCCCAATTTTCTAAGGAAGTGCCATATTGATTTCCAAAGTGGCTGTACAAGCTTGCATTCCCACCAGCAGTGGAGGAGAGTTCCCCTTGCTCCACATCCTCTCCAGCATAAGCTGTCTTCTGTGTTTTTGATCTTAGCCACTCTGACAAGTGTAAGGTGGTATCTCAGAGTTGTTTTGATTTGCATTTCCCAGATAATTAAGGATGTTGAGCAGTCCCTTAAATGTCTTTCAGCCATTTGAACTTCCTCTGTGGAGAATTCTCTGTTTAGTTCTATAGCCAATTTCTTAATTGGACTGTTGGGCATTTTGATGTCTAATTTCTTGAGTTCTTTATATATTCTGATATCAGCCCTCTGTCAGATGTGGGGTTGGTGAAAACCTTTTCCCATTCTGTAGGCTGTCACTTTGTCTTGTTGACCATGTCCTTTGCTCTACAAAAGCTTTTCAGTTTCAACAGGTCCCATTGATTGATTGTTTCTCTCAGTGTCTGTGCTACTGGTATTATATTTAGAAAGTGATCTCCGGTGCCAATGCATTCAAGAGTACTTCCTACTTTCTCTTCTATCAGGTTCAGAGTAACTGGATTTATGCATCCTCTGTAGACTGCTGGCAATGGTCAAGAGAAAGCCTGATCTGACCTAGTCTGGTGATCAGATGGCCAAACACACTACCAGTTGAGCTGGAACTCTCATCCAATAACTGATGGAAGTGGATGCAGAGATCCTCAGCCAGGCCCCAGGTGGAGCTCCAGGTGTCCAATTGTTGAGAAATAGGAGGCACTGTAAGAGCGTGAATTGTTGAGACCAAGATTGGAAAAAGCACAGGGACAAATAGCCAAACGAATGGAAGCACATGAATTATGAACCAAAGGCTGTGGAGCCCCCAGCTGGATCAGGTCCTCTGGATAAGTGAGACAATTGAATAGCTTGAACTGTTTGGGAGGCATCCAGGCTGTAGGACCGCGACCTGTCCTTAGTGCATGAGCTGGCTGTTTGGAACCTTGGGCCTACACAGGGACACTTTGCTCAGCCTGGAAGGGAGGAACTAGACCTGCCTGTACTGAATCCACCAGGTTTAAATGAATCCCCAGGGGAGTCTTGTCCCTGGAGGAGATAGGAATAGAGGGGAGGAGATGGGGAAAGGTGGGAGTGGGAGTGGGAGGGGGGAGGACAGGGGAACCCATGGCTGATGTATAAAATTAAAACACAAATATAATAATAAAAAATGCAAAAAAAAAAAAGAAAGGGAAACCTCAAACAGAACATGTTGAGTTTTTTCTCATCAATTGATTTCATAATTAACAACACCAAATGACCCTTAAGAAACCAAGTCCTTTTACATTGACATGATTCCAGTAGGCTAACTCTTAAAAGAGATATGTTAAGTTGGGTCCTTTGGCAATATTTCTTGTCCTTTGGGAAGAAAGTATAAAGTAACAAACGTTGTACTTGGAACCCAAGCCTGTGAGAAGCTCCTGAAATAATCATTGGGAAGGGCTGCGTACAGAAGAGGGCCAAGAGACCTGATGCCATGTTCCTGAGCATCTTTGTGCTGTCTGCTATGATCCTGAGACAACAGAGTTCCCTCAGAACACTAGCTTATGCCTTATGTCTTTTCAGAAAATGCTGTTTGGGATTATATGGAAACTACCATCTGTTAAAAACTGTTAATTTGTTTTCTTTTCAGTCACATCTAAAGAATTATGGCTTGTTTGAAGTGATGAATTTGTAGAATCAAGAAATGTGAATCAAAGGGGCATGAAGGTAATAGTGACCGAGGAAAACCAAGCAGAGCATTTAGTCTGCATAGAAAAGAAATAGAGCTCTCATTTCTTGGGCACTAATGAGTTCTTGTGAACAACAATGACAACAAAAACATCTGTGTTGGGACAATTGTAGCAATCTGTCACTCTGTTTTAAAACAGGATTAAAATATAAATCAAATTTTCTTTGGTATGAGCAATGCACTAGTCCTGTAGAGAATTTTCTTATGTCATTTTAGATCAATCAGAAGATCAAATGTTTTTTAAAGAGAAGTTATAGTGGTTCCATTTTATAATACTAATACATACACATATAAAGGTAACAATAAGCTCTAACTTTAAAATACTTCTTAGGAGGCTCATCCTACCAACCACTTGGACAACAATGTTTCTTTTTTAGAGACAATCCAATATGCATCCACTCCTCAGTAGTAAGGAGAACAAACAATGTAAATTCGTATAGTTTAATATGTTCAGTGAAAATCTTGGCTGACTTTGGATTAAAGTGGAATTTTTGCATTTTGGATGTTGTAAGCCATAGCATGTCTTGAATGAGATCAAATAAAATATTTCCAATTTTGTGCTCTTTCAGAAGACAGACTGTCTTAAGTTGATTTTATATTCTAAATGCCTGAGCAGACAATGAGGTCTAGAACTCTTAACAAAACCATTAACTTCAGATATTGGAAGTCAAACTTCAACTGTATCTTTTGAATTGAAAATCTATTTCATTACTAGGGGAGTGGAATTTTCTGAACACCGGGAATTCTTCCTTGATTGTGACCCTGTACCCATTAGCTGTAATTAAATAGTTCCTCAGCAATTGGAGTGCTTATCAGCTTTCTCCTTTGGTGAAAGAGCAGTGCTAGAAATCTGTGTTGTGATGTAGTATTGTTTTGTTTTGATCACATTACAGTGTGGAAGAAGCCACTCAGCCAGATTTACATCAGCATTTCCTCTGGTGGCTGTGGGAAATCCATCACAAACCAAAAATGTTGCTGTCTATTGCATTTTTTTTTTGGGCTTGCAGCAAGTAAATAAGATATATTTTGACTTTTCTTTTCTATACCATCCTCTCTCTGAAAATATTTTGAGCAAACAACGAAGCACCAGCATTTGATCATCCTCAGAATTCCATTAAAAGAAAGACTGATATGTATGCTATGTGAGTTCCTGAGTACTGCTGTTGTACAACTGCTGTTGTACAGCACCACAATCCAAGCACATTACAAAACAAATTCATGTATTTCCTAGAAGTCCAATAGGCTAAAAGTCAGAAACCAAGGTGTCAAGGCACTATCATACTCCTTTTGAGACCCAATGGAATGCATCTTTCCCAGGCTCTGTCTGGCTTCTGGTCACTTGCCAGAAATTGCTGGCACTCCTGGCTTACATGTACATCACTCTTACCATCTCCCACTGTGGTTTGTGGTGCTGTACCAAGCGTCTTCACACTATCCTTCCCGTAAATGGAAATGCCCCTGTCTATTGTCCTCTTTTTTACAATGGCACAAAATGACATTGGATCAGGCCTACTCAAAAATCTCATTGTAATTTGGTGACCATTGAGATCACGTTTCTTTTAAAGGTACATTTTAAGCACTGCATGTCAGAACATCAGCCTATATATGGGGACACACAACTCAACTCCTGTAAGTTATGGATGTATGTTTCAGAATACCTACAAAGTCCAAGGTACTCTGCCAAGATTTATGGAATATATAAGCCTCTGATGTATGCTTCATGGAGGCAGGCTGTAAGGCATGAACAGAAGGACAGGTGGCTGTCCTCTGGGTGATGGCACTAGAACTGATTGGTCTCTCAGCTCCCTTACCTTCCTGATTGGATCCCTGCCAGTGATCCAAATCACCCTCTTGTCAGCCAACAATGCTCAGGCCTCGTTATTCTTGTTTGAGGAGCTGAGCTGAGTCTTTGTTAAATGATGGTGCTTTGAGACTAAGTAAGAATATTTGAGTTGGTAAATATTTGAGAATAACTACATGCAGACCCTGTCATGTGCTAACTTAAAAGGAACAGTTCAGGTCAGGCCAGAAGGAATTCCGTGTAGAGTTTTTGAGTATAAGGACTCCTTTTCTGTTTGCTCCATTGACACTACTGATGGGCTGCATTCTGATTTGTGTTGTTAAACTTTACATGAGTTTCATACCTACAAATTACAGTCATACTTTGTTGCATAAAATATTACTGTTCAGTATTTTGTAATTGAGAAGGAAGGACACAGGATTTAACAACCAGAATTGTCTCCACTCCCCACTTTGGGGAGAAACTGAAGCACAAATTATTGTCCTCTGCACTAAACACATTTGTCTGAAATGGTCCTTTGAGGGCTACATCAGCTCTTTGTATTATCTATATCTTATTTTAAAATGATGATGTGTGGATGTCTGGGAGACAAGAATAAAGCCCCATTGCAATTCTTTTTTCCCTATTGCTGTTCTAATTGACTCTAAGATACTCTTCTCTGGGTCCTTCCTATTTTAACATCGTTGACCAGGGGACATGTCTTTATAATCCATGGATTGTTTCCATCACCATCCTAGCTAAGCTGTCATTACCTGTACACGGGTAACTTGTTCTTGACAATGAATTTCACTCAAGTTGTGGGCATTGACAATACTCCATATCTTAAATCTCTATAGGAGAAATAAATCATAACTCAAAAATGAAAGAAAGGCTTTTTGTTCCTGTAAAGAAAAAGAAGTAGAGAGTAATGTTAGTTTCATAATAGTGGAGCAGGTACTAATGAAAGCAGTGATAGTCATGAAACCAGTCTGTTTTGGAAAGCAAGACCCAAATGCTTCACGGGACCTCAGGAAGAATGAAAGGCACAATAGCAGAAGCTTTGCAGCACTTTGTATAAAAATGTGGAGGAAAAGATTCCTAGTCACGTGCCAAGTTACTGAAGCAAGTAATCATTACCAATCAGTTACAAATCAAGATAAAGCCACAATGAGGTGAGAGCTGGTGGGACTGAATGCTTGCACATACCTTGGTATTGTGCTACCTGACAGGTGCAGGTGTTATACCTTTTATGGTTGATGGAAAATTATCTCTGGCCACATACGGTGGCAATACTTAAGAGGCAGAGGCAAGTGGATCTCTGAGTTCAAGGATAGCCAGTCTACCGAGTGAGTTCCAAAATAGCTACACAAAGAAACTCTGTCTCAAACAAACAAACAAAAATACAGAGTTATCTTATAAGTGATGGCATCATTGATCCAATAAAATATGGTATTTCATTGCCATTTCCAGGAGTTAATTCTTATAAATCTTGAAAAAGCAGTAAATATTTTTGCTTGGTTGCATCAATTTTACTAATTAAATAACCCCTTGTTATTATGGCTGGGAAGGATGGAAGCTGGCTTCATGTTGGAGAGTGAGAGAATGCATTCTGTTCTTGATTGCAAGTGTCTTGAAAATGAGGTTTATGTGCAGGAATGAATTAGAAAGGGTGGCTGATCTGAGAGAAAAATGGAGACACAAATTAAATAGAAATGACTCACCCACAGAGAACAGTGCAGAGGTTTTTCTGGGCTACTCTTCCTTCTGCTCACACCCCACTTCATTTAGTCTTCTGAATGAATGCATTTTTGCATTATTTTGAAACAGAGAATCCCATGGCATTATAAGACAGCTACTTCTTGACATATTATTGTATTGTAGTTAGCACTCATGTTTCTAACTTTTCTTGGTCATCCTTATTTTGTGTTTGCTTTGTATCTCTCCATTCCTTGTGTATGTTGAGGGAAGATTTCCTGCCCACACTCCTTTTGTTCCCATTAGGTTAGGATGTAATTTGCAACCCATGGGTTCATGTGTTGCACGTTTGGTCCTCACTGTGTAATGTTAAAAGGTGATAGGTCCTGTTCAGAGGTGGGGCCTAGTAAGATCATTAGGCCACTTCCCTCCAAAGGAGTTAAGACAGTTCTGTAGAACACTGAGCTAATTCTTGAGAGTATGGGTTGTTTTTCTGGTCCTACCCTGTCTTTCTTCCTTGTTTCCTCCATAATGAATCCACCCTAAGGCTCTACTGCCTGAGAGGCCCAGACTGGAATTTCTGCCATTTGAATCTCAGCTTCCAAAACTGTGAACTAAATTAATCCTCTTTATTTGGAAATTCCATACCCTCAGGTATTTTATTATAGAAATGAAAAATGAACATAGACACCCATTATTCTGTTTCTAGTAAAATTTTCAGTTCATTAAATGACTATAGAAGAACTTGTATTCACATTGCTTTTGATGAAATATATATTAATTTCATGTGTCTTCTTATGAAACTCATCAAAAAGTTCACTATTAAGTATTTATTTATGCATAAAATAAGATTGAATTGATATTTTTCATATGTAGTGTGTATATCAGTTACCTATACAATATATTCCAGGGTCTGAAGCAACCTCATGAATTGCATATAATTATCAATACCATTGGTATAAATTATATTTTCATTATAAAATAACTGAGGCCCAAAATGCTTACATAAGCAGAATGTGACAGATTAAAGCATCCTGGAACGCATTCTGTCACTTGCTATGAACGTGTCTTAAACATTTTATATGTTAAATAAGAAGCAAATTATTAGATAATTAAGAATGCCTTATTATTATAGTAATAATAAGTAAAGTAGTATTACACTTGCCAAGGCCCCCTTTTATGTATTCAGTGGAATGTGCTAGGTTGTTGTTGTTGTTATTGTTGTAAGTATTCAGTGTACAGAACAACTCATAAGGATCAACATCTTTTTATTTTATAAATAAGGAACTGGGACATAGAGTCTTAAGTAGTTGACCTTGGTTTTCAGAATGAGTCACTGGAATCAGGAATTAGACCCATGCTGTCTGTCTCCAGTCCATTATGGGCAATACCCCCAGAGTCCAGCTTCTCATGTCACACTGGGAAAATCTAGAGGAGCCTTTGGGAAGTGCATCAGAAAATCTCAAGAGGGAAAGTCCTGTGTCCAGGCTTTAGGAAGTTAGGGCTTCATGCACTCCAGGGATTTTTTTGTTTGTTTGTTTGTTTGTTTGTTTGGTTGGTTTTTTTTTAGTGCAGGAAATAATGGGTTTGCTATAACAAGTCCATAGATATGCCATTGTACTGTTTTTCATATTCACAACCTCAGCCCTATCATCCATTCTCTACCCAATTATATACCTCATTCATCCTCCAAATTTCTCCCTGTCTGTCTATGTGTCATATATCATGAATATTAACCCATGTAGATATCCACAAGGGAGAGAAAACTGCAATGTAATTTTTCTCCCACTGCTGTCTGTAGCCCCTCCTTAGGTCTCTTCCTCTGCCCCTCTTGGACCCCCTCTGTTCCATGTCACACACTTTTAAATCTAGATTCCTCACACACATTGGCATTTCTGATTAGAAAGGGGAAAAAAAGGCAGCTGTTAGTGTGGGGTCATTTCCAGATCTTCTGTTCGGCTTCCTGATTGTACAATAACAGACTTTAGAACCTTACCTAGAACCTGGAGGTGACATCAATTCCCACCATTCTTGTTTCACATAATATTCCTCATCCTTCTTTCTCCACTCCAAACATTTATAATACAACCTTCCCTCCTCCTCCTCCTAAACACACACACACACACACACACACACACACACACACACACACACACACCACATACATTTTCACACCTCATATTTACTTGGATACACTATAATCCCTGGCATACTCCATCCATTCAATACACGAATATGGTTTCACTTTTCTTCTTCCAAGCCTCAGCTCATGATATTTTTAATATCTGGAATACTCCTGATCCAAAAACTGTCTGCTTTTACCCCAGTGTAGTTCTTCATGTCCAGTCACCCCAGGAATATTTCCCTCATTCTCATCCTAAGTCTTCACTCAGCACCCCAAAGCTGGGATAGGCATCTCTATACTCTAGAATTTCCGCTGGTTCTCTAGCTGCTGTTATGAACCTCTTGACTGTCTGCTTGGGGCCAAAGGTGGTTCCAGGGCTGACAAAGCCCTTGGCAAGTATGCAGTGATTAGAGGATTGAATGTATCAGTGAAGTGGAAAAAAGCTAGAAAACAGTGTTCACAGTCATGCAGTTCCCTCATCTCTAGGTAGAGTTTTTCTCAGGGATGAGAAATTATAGACACCCATTTTGAGATGTCCCCGATTTCTCTACTCCAAGAGATCTACAGGAAAGGCTTCAAGTGAAGAAAGACAGAAAGGCCAGAGCAGATGTGAGTAGCACTGGCTGTCCTAAGGAGTAATAGAGGTATAGATGTCTGCCTTCTGTCCTGCGGGATGCAACCTTGGTCAGGCAAGAAGCTTACTTAACTTAACATGATGGACACATACCATTGTGGAATTCCAAAGGACCGCCCAGAAATTCTGTGTCCTGTTGGGAAAGACATTTCCAAGTGTGTTGAAAATGACCAAGGAGATGAGGAGATCTGCAGAGATGCTGGACCCTGTATAGCAGAGTGCTCTGAGGTTTGGGGATGAAAGTTCATATAACCTTCGTGTCAGCCTCTCTTCCACTGCTTGGCAGAGCATGAAAGACATTTTTTTACAAGGACTTTTACAAGTGGATTGATGTTTGACTAAATCTGACTCTGGCCTGTGCTGCCAATTTCCCTGCCTACTCATTGTGGGGGCTGTGGAGTGCTTCTAACAAAGACTCAGAATGTTATGATAAATTGAAAATACACAGGGGAAACCCTTGGTTAATATGTCTTTCATGGTAGAAGAAATAGCTGCCCCTTCTTAGTTAGGAGGAAAGGTTCTGAACAAAAGGTTGGTGTCTGGCTTTGAATGTGAGCTCATCCTTTGGCTGTGCATGGAGTCTTGAACAGGTTATTCAGCTGCCCACCTGTCAGTTTCCTCATCAGCGTAATGGTGAAGCGATGCTTATTTCACAAGGTCATTATGAAAAATAAGCAAACTGACATAGAGGAGAAGTAAGGTTCTGTCCAAGGCAGAGTCTGTTCAGAGTCTTTATTATTTAGCACAATGGCTCTCAACCCTCCTAATGCTGTGAGCCTATAATACAGTTCATATTGTGGTAAAACCCAGTGATAAAATTATTTTCATGGCCACTTCATAACTATAATAGAATATCTGTGCTTTCCAATGATCTTATGCAACCCCCGTGAAAGGTTGTTCAACCCTCAGGTTGAAAACCACCGATTTAGCCGATCTGAAGAACCTGCATTAATTTCTTAAATTGTTCATTAAAAAGTATGATTTCTGACTCAGTAAATTTCATCACAATTTTAATTACTGACAGAATGAAGTGTCGGAGTATTAACACATTTCTAGTAAGTATTCTACAAAAGCTTTAGTATGTCATAACCCTCACTGGAGGGAGGGACAAGCATGGTTGGCAGGAAGTTCCTAAGGCAAGTTAACTCTGAGTGGACCTCGGACAGAGCTGATGGCAAGCTAAGCTGTCATCTGGAGACTGACTTTGCTAGACTCATTGAAACATTATAGCATAGCTGGCTAGCTGCAATAGGTTAACTCTCAAACCAGGTTATAAAGAAAAAACAAATTCTGCCAGCCAGCTTTTCAAAATGTCAGATCTTCACTGCCATGTCAGTTCTGAGGAATTAAAATCTCTTTGGTAAAACCAGGAAGTATATGATTTTACAAAGGTCACAAATTATTCCTGTGGTCAGTCACTTTGAGATATGTTTTGAAATCAACAGGGCATTTTTGTTTTTGTTTTTTTTCCTCCCCTGATGCATTAATCATAGATTGAAACCACCAAGTACAGCAGAGGTTATTTGCTCCATAGGTAAATTATGCCTATAGCTAAGGTATGAAGAATAGTGTTCTATTGTCTAAGATGTTTTTGTTATCTTTCATTCATTTAGTGGTTTTCCTTGCAATTTCAATAAGCCTTTGATACTGATGAAACATGCTTTTTTGTTTGTTTGTTTGTTTGTTTTTGTGCCAGAACATTATTGAATGAAATGAGGATGTGATTGCTCCAAGATATGGTTGAGGAGAAGGGTTTATTGTAGATATGAGGGAGAGTACAGCCAGAGGCATCTGGAAGAGTCCAGACTGAACTGGGCCAGGATGAGGGGGGGGGCAGAGCAAGGGAGGATGAGAAGAGAGAGGAGAGAGCCAAGAAGAGGGACCAATGGCCAGGAGTGGTGGACCAAGATAGGAACGAAGAGAACCGAGAGCCAAGAGGCAGAGAACCGAGAGAGCACACGGCCTGGTTGAAATGGCAGATTTTTAGAGGAATCAGAAACTCGGGGAAGGGATGTAAGCTCCTCGACTGTCAAGGTTAGAGTAAGGGGTAGGCAGCGTGAGAAAAGCGGAGGGGAGCCACAGAGGTGGGTGAGCTTAGGAGGCCAAGCAGCACTTTAGTTTGTTAATAGCAGCACAGTTAGACATTTGTGCTGAGTTTCTTTGGGATCTGACAATGATGAAGACAGTCTGTGAACTGGATTCCTCACTTTGCTTTCTGATTGACAAAGACTGTTTCAGGTTTTCCTTTTTAAATGTTTAATCAGCACAACAATAATACAAACAAGGAGCTTTTATTTCCTCTTCCAAAATGAGTGCAAAAAGATATGCCCAGAGTCAAAACACAGTGTAAGCACTGAGATTTGAACACAGATAGTCTGATTCCTAAGGTTCTTTAATCTTTAAGCATTTGAAGGACAATTATTCTGTGAAATGGTTCTTATTCATACATTATATATCCAGCAATATAAACACACCACACACACACACACACACACACACACACACACACACACACACACTTCTTTAAGTTTCTTGAGAGGGAATCAAACAGGTAGTAACAGTGATGTTAATAGTTTAAGGCTATTTGAGAACCTAACACCCATGGGTACCTGTAAGAAGAAATCTAAACATGAGAATTAATTGCACCATAGTTAAGCTTAGGCCTTGAAGCCAGACTATCTGCATTTGAATCCTATGCATTACAGGATGACAGCTATGGCCGTATGATCTTGGCACAATGGAGTTTAATTTCCTTCTCTAAAATGAGGTAATGTTGCTGGCCAAGACATACAAGTATTATGAGAATTAAGGTGATAACGATGTAAACTATAAAGTGAACAGTTAGTGAACTCTCAGAACAAACTTATATGAATGAAAAGCAACATCCAGCTTTCTTTAATCTAATAGACTAGTACTATTAATGTCATTTTATGTCATGAATGTGCATGTGTCTGTCTGCACAAGAGTGCATAAAGGCACATGTGTGCACACATGTATGTAAAGGCCAGTAGGCACATTTGGATTTTTTTTCTCATGTGAGAAAATATATATATATATGGAGAGGGAGGGAGGGAGGGAGGGAGGGAGGGAGGGAGAGAGAGAGAGAGAGAGAGAGAGAGAGAGAGAGAGAGAGAGAGAGAAATGTCTTTCACTGGTCCTGAACTCAGAAAGTCACAGAAGCCCCAGGGATCCACCTGTTTCTGCTTCTATAGGATGGGGATTATAAGCACATGCCACCATATCTGGCTTTGTTAATGAGGGTCCTGGGAATAAACGCAGGGCCTTATGGTGTGCATCAAGCACTTTCTGAACGAGTTTTGTGCCTGGCCCCTATTAAAGCATCCTTGACTAGGCTCACACACAGCCCAAACCAAGAAGTGTTGAGTTATTAGTTTGTCAGAGAAGCCATCAGCTACTCATCTGCTGTGTAATAATAGCCTCTTGATAAAATGAAATAAGGATGAAAAAGTTTTATCATATTTATTTCACTAATATTTCTTTCTCCTCTAAAAATATTTCTATGAGATCTTGTCTACTTATTGACTTAGAGAAGCAGAACATACCTTATATAGTCATACAGTTCAAAAATAGCCTCCAGGGCACGTTGGTTTTCTCCATTTTCCTCCCCTCCTGTGTTTTCCTCAAGGTATATATGTTGCATGAGCATATTAGTTTAAATATTAAACTCACAGATCAAAAGATCTAGATTTTTAATATGTGAGGAAAATACTCTGATGTGACTTTTGCTTGCTGTTTTGTAAGTCATTTGGGAATTTAGAAATGACGTTTCATGTATGTTTGACTCATCTGGGCTGTTCTGGGAGAAAAAAGAAGTGGAATGACAGTGTGACCATTGAGTGATATCTTGGCAATATTTGACCCTGATGAAAGGCTGGGTCAGTCTTCAGATATCTAGTAGACATAGCTGTCACTCTTCTCTGCTAGGCTTTTGTCACCTGAATTGACAGGCACAAGAGAAAACCCGTGATGCTAAGGATGAGTGCTGTTCCTGAGAGAAGTAAAACTTCGGAAAAGAGACTCGAGTTTCTGAGTAGGAACACTGTCGCCGTCATCCCAGCCAAACTGGCTCAGGCAAAATTAAGTTGGGGGATTTTTCCTTTTTTGCCATCCTTTCTCTCCTTCCGGCCTTATTTCCTTTACCTCGTATCACAGTGGATTGTATTGCTTCTGTCAATCTCTGTTTAAATTGTTAGCTGGTAACCGCTTTAAAATTCACTGATGGTGATGCTAGGGACAAGAGTCTTTTACTAACCTAACATCTGTGATTCACTAACACACACCTGTGCTTCGTAGAGGATCATAATGGTTAATATTGTCAACCTGACAAGATCTAGACTAACTTGGGGGGCAAACCTCTGGATTTGCCTGTGAGGAAATTTCTGTACTGGGCTAGTTGGAGTAGGAGACTGACTACACCCTAAGTGATGTAGGTGGTACCATACTATGCGACTGAACAAAAACCAGAGCGGAAGCTGACCATCAGGTTTCATCCCTGGCTTCCTGTCTCAGAATCAGTGCGACTGCTGCCATTATGGACTGTACCCTCAGACTGTGAGTCAAACCCTTGCTTTTTATTGGACATTTTCTCACATTGACAAGAAAAGTAATTAGCACAGACCTCAAAATTATGCTGTAAAATTTGCAGGCAACATAGGATTTCTTCTGAAGCAGAGATTCTTGTTCAGTGGATTCACACCCTATCCAGTATTCCTCGGTGGATTTGTTTTTCAGAACATACAGAGCTTATGTGATTATATGGAAAACAAACATACTAAGAGTGTACAGACTCATTTGTTTAGTTGTTCAAAACTTACTGTGTACACAAAACACAGAACAGGCAAGAGTCCCAGTTCCTAAGCAGCTTGTTCTAGCAATAAAATGAATGGTTGAGTGGGACAATTCCTTGTGTTAAAGAATATGTTGACTTATTTCTGACTATCTCTTTCAGAGAAATAGACATGTATGTATATATACATTGTTATCGTGGTTGTAAGTTCTATAGTGGAAATCTAGAAACAATCTAAACATCCATTGATGAGGTATAGGATATAGTAGCTGAGTTTTACAAGCCAGATCAAAGTTGGCAGCACTATGCTTCTATAACTCAAGGTAATGATTGGATGTTGAGTCGACCCGGATAACAAACACTGGCTCTGGACTGTCTGTTTTGTTCTCCTGGGACAACAGGTAAAATCCCAGCTGCTAAGGGATCTTTAGACTCAGGTGTTCATGGCTTCTGGGTATCTGACTTCTCTGGAGTCTACTGAGGGGTATGATATTACCTTCCAGAACAGGACACTGAGTATGCTGACTTCCTGGAGTCAGCATAAGCCAGCAAAGTCTTTATTGATTTCCAGCTTCACAAAATGGTGAGAGAAATGGGTAAGTTGTTTTATTCTAAAGCTAGTGAAGTTTTGTGCTCATTCCTTGTGCTGGGGTGAAGCAATAGCCTCCTTTGATACCTTGGAGGCCCCTGGTTGAAATGTTCCTTTCCTAGAGACCTGCATGGGCTCCTCACTTCAAGAGACATTATCTAGTTTTCTGGACTGGCTTTGGTTGGGATGGAGACAGATTCAGCACAGGACATGCACAGACACCAGATTCTCAGGATGGAGATGTATTTTCTTCAGAAGGACAACTGGGCTGCCTTTGCGTGATCCAGAGGCAGCTGCTTATCTTCCTGGTGTAAATAAATCTCCTTTGTGCTGAGAATCTGGTATCAGGTATGTCCTGTGCTGACTCTGAGGCCCCTTCAATGACTCCTCCCCCCTTTTTGACATAATTTTCTAAAGCTTACTTAGTTATATTTTAAAATATAGATATATATAATTTTAAAATATAAAATATATTTTAAAAATTAAAATAATTTTACAAACAAAATATTTTAAGAGAATTAAGCCACTATTGTTACATTGAAAATAACAGCTATACTTTCATACCCACATTGAAGTATAATATATGGAGTAGTTCAAAGTTCAAAGCCATTTTTGAGGAATTTTAATTTTGGTATATGTAAGTTTTTGTACATAAGTCATCTTTCAGGTTTCCCCAAATATCCCATCTTTTAGATATCTGTAGTGTCAGGACTGTGATGACTCAAAACTCAGTTTTATTCTTGATTTTTTTTTCCGTGTGTGTGTGTGTGTGTGTGTGTGTGTGTGTGTGTGTGTGTGTGTTATGTTCAGTTATATGTTGAATCAAATAAAATAAGGCCGTACTCACTAAAAGAGTCGACACAGTTGTCTTTGAGTCCAGGATTCCTGGGAAAGGCTCTATTCACTCCTGAGCTGTCTTTCCCAGCAGAAGAGAAAGGCTTGGGCTGTAGTTCTAATCAAGCAATGGCAGTGGACCACTCCTTGGAGCTCCTATAGAGAAAAGGGCTGGGGATGTGACCTAGGACAAACAGTTAAAAGATCAAACTGGGTTTGGAGGAGGCAAGTGGTAGGCCTTAGGGAAGAGGCAGCTCAGCCCCTCCCCCATTCTTTTAGAAGTTTTGGTGAGACTGCAGAAGTTAATCATTAATGGATTTGCCAGCTCCCTCAAGGAAAATATTTCTGGTATCTTTCTGGAATTTTCCACCTCATTGGAGGTGAGATATAAAGATATAGCCAAGAAGAATATTTCTAACAGCAGAGTACAGTATAAATCTATCCATTACTTAAAGAGTCGTCCCCAGTCCAGGAAGACCTGATATGATAGACACCAAAATGCTCTGCTTTTCTCTGTGCTCAGAATTAAGTTTAAAGGCTTTTGTGATTCTTCCCATATTTATTCTGCCTGCGTTGACATCCTCTGATCTGACTATAAGAAAAAGAAATGTAAACTTTCCCCCCTCTCTAGCTCCTTTTCCTCTACCCAGAGGATTCACCAGTTCTTGGATCCCTTTTGCCCACAAGTTTCTGCCTTGAACCCCCAAAGCAAGGTATTCACATCTTTCTAATGGACTGAATGAAGCTAACTCGTGTCCTTCAGATAGATGACATTTCCTGGAAACTTTCTACATATATGATCTCCTGTGGCAATTTTTCACAAAAGGTATCTTGGGCCACACTTGAGTTAGAAAAATAGTATTAAGCTATTTTATTTTACTTGAATTGGAGATATATAGAATATGGTTGTTTCTCATTCCAAAAATTACATGTAAGGCCTACTAAACATCTGGAAAATTATAAATAATGCAAGGAAGGAACGTAAAACCTCTCCATCCCAGCATTTACTAGTAACTTATTCGTCAGCTTAATTATACCCCACCCTATGTTCAGTCTACGGATCTCTTAACACACATCTTCAAATGAAATAAAACAGGTGAAAATATTTAAAAGTACAGGAATGGGTTCATTTGAAAGAAGGGATTATGCTTGTAAGAGTTTTGTCTTTAATTATGTCATCATCCTGGGACGCGGGCCAGCCTAAAAAGCAGGCGGGCCCTCTGTGTGCCCTTCCTTCCCCCTTCTCTCTTCCCTCCGCGCGGTCTCTCTGTCTCTCTCTCCCTTCCTCTCTTCCCCCAATAAAACTCTAGAAAGGTAACCATGGTTCGTGATTCTTCCGCCAGCATGCACCTCCGTCCTGCTGGCTGCTGCAGGCAGTGGCCAGCCACCAGCAGCGCCACTTTAACCAACATTTGGAGTTTTAGTAACAATGCCGACTTCCTTCACTGGCTTCTTATTTTTAGTATCCCCTTCCCCTCCCACCACCCCTCCTCTTTGTTCTTTTGCTCTGTTTTAGTTTTAGTGTGTTACCCATGCAGAACTGCCCACATGGGTCTGGGTGTGAAGCATGAGCACTTCACTGGTTCCAACACCATTGAAGACAATGACTCTCCCTCCCTCAACAGCCCCCAACTGCTAATAGCTCCCTAGGGAGGAGCCCAACTCCTCAAAGCCCTGCTCTTATCTATGACTGAATGTTGATGTGTCCGGTTTGACACATTTCTTGATGTCCTGTTATCTAATTAAACAAGGGGGCTGGGTATATTAAACTATATATATACATATATATGCATAAACATGCATATACAAACATATCCTACATTAGTGGTGTTCAGTTGAAGGTCCTAGCAAAGGGTTTACATCATTTTCTGTGTATTAATTTTGAGACCAGAGTTTAAAATATTTAACATTTCTATAAATGGACTATCATAGAACCAAAGACTTTGTCCCTTTCCAGGAGAATACATATTGATTTGCTCCAGTTTTGCAACGATGATCAGCTACACAGAACTGAATTACCTTTGTTTTTTGCACAGGGGAAAAAATCAGCATAAATGTATTTGTGATGATCTATAATATTTTTGTGAGTCTAAAACCCTTAATGGAGAGCTACTACATTACTTAATTTCCTAGCAAAGATAGCTTAGATGGCTGTGGTGTCAGATTGATTTTTGAAGCCATTATCTCTGCTTCTTCCTGGAGCCCAATAGACAGATCTGCATAAGCTTCAACTTACAGACCATGGAGGGGAGGTATTACTTGTACACTGCTTGTCTTCATTTCTTCCCTGGAGCTTCAGCTACTTACAAGGTCTTGTGCAGTTGTTGAACTTGAGTAGCTTAGAATGTCAAGGAAATTCTCTCTCTCTCTCTCTCTCTCTCTCTCTCTCTCTCTCTCTCTGTGTGTGTGTGTGTGTGTGTGTGTGTGTGTGTGTGTGTGTGAATAAGGAAAGAACCCCTGCCATGTGTGACAACAGGCACAAAACTCAAGGACATTGCTGTGTGAAATGGGCCAGAATAGAATGTCAAACAGTGCATGAATTCAGTTCTATGTGGTCTGTTAAACAAAGACTTCACAGGAGCTTAGAATGGTGGATCCAGGTCTTGGGAGAATGGCAGATTGGGAAATCCCACAGGAGGGCTAAGGCTTTGGTAAAGGAAGAGGAGTAAGTTCCAGGGACCAGCTGTATGACATCACACCTGTAATTAGCAATGCTGCATTGTGTACTCAAAAACTACTGAAAGGGGAGCGCTCATGTTAAATGCTTTCTCCAGTAAGAAAGAAGTAGTAAGGGTCTGGTAACGGCAGCAAGGGTGCGCCGTTGAACAAGGAAGTTAGCTTGTGGGAATGCGGAAGAAAGAAAGGCTGGCTGGCATCCAGAGTTCCATGTAAAGTCTTCTATCTGTAATTCTAAAGCAGGGGGCTTAGCTTAGATGTTGTCATGTTTTCCAAATAGTTGAGGATGAGTTATTCCCCTCAGATTCATGTTTCTTCACTTCTCCTGTGCCCTTAAAGGATTTTCTCCCTCACACTGGCATTACCATTCTCCTTGATGCCAGACTATGTCTCACTCTGTGCTGCTGACATGTCAAACAGAAAATACCTGGAAGGAAACAGTATTCAGGGAACTTCCCACTGGCATTAAGAGTGATGCCCTTCATATGGAAATTTTATTAAGATCATGTACCAATTCAAGTGCAGTGCAACATTATGTTCAAATTAGAGTTGCAAAGTGACTCTCATTAAAACATCAACAACAACACAACACGTCATTCTAGACTCAGAGAAAACCAAAACCTTCTACTGCATTTCCCACAAATATGAAATATTTATTACACATTTGTTTTCTCAGTTTTCTTTTATAATGCTGCCCACATGGTGGGAGCCTACTTCAAAACAAGTTGACCCTTGGCTACTTCATGAATCATGTAGCAGTGACAGAGCAGGTAAGCTGCTAGAACAAAAGCAATCAGACACCTGGAGAGAGTTGAAGAAAGCTCTTGGATGACAGATCCACATAACAGGCCAGGATTTACAAAGAAAAGGCGGCCGCAGTAAGAGTGATTGCTCTTCACTGGCTTCTGTTCAATTGAATGCTCTGTGAATGAGATGTTGAAGTGAAAACATTAACAGATTACCATGTGGGCATCTGAATTTAATTTTGCACTCCATAAGCACTAGGTTCACTATTTATGTTTAAAGATATTGACTTCATTTTTTAAAATCTTTCATATAAATATGGACATACATAAACAATATATATATATATATATATATATATGCATAAACATTCACATACAAACATATCTATCTACATTCAATTCAATGGTTCCTAGGAAAACACTGGAAGTGGCTTCAATATATTTAATAAACAGGACACTTCAACTAAGCAGCTCTGACGGATGTTTGTGAAAAAAATAGCTGAAATAATTACTAATTTATGGTGATCACCTAAAAACTGCATAAAACATTCAAGAGCTCAAAGAAAAAAATGAACTCTTCCGGGCATGATTATAAGGCAGTGTTATTTGTTACTTACAGGAATATAGTCAACACACAAAAGGTTTGGTTTGGTGGATTGAAATGCATGTCCTTGTCCATTCTTGTTTACTTGCCCTATGGAGATTTTCAAAGGAGTTCCTTGAATCAGTCAACATTGGCACAGTGAAAAGGTCGTGCTGATACAGCCGAGTTTTCATTACTGCTTAAGCTACAATTGTGAAACTCCATTCCACCCCACTGCCTTCCAGATGGACACATTTTCTCCACATTTCCTCCCCCTTCAGCATATTTGAAATTGCTAAACATAATTACAATTATGAGGTCATCCTGAGGTATGATGATGGCTCATGGGATCTTGGGTTTCGCTGTTGTTACTGTACTGGGCTTTGTTTACATCTTAGTGGGCATAGCTTTCTTCTCAGGTAAGATATGTTCAACCCCCACTCCTTGTGTCCTCCAGGACAGAAAAAAAATTGAACAGTGAATATATGGCAGATTTTCATCTATTTCAGAAAACAAAATCTGATGCTGTGAGCTTGCACATTTTCTAAATTAAGTGTGTTTGTGCTCAGCGTAATCCCAGCACTCAGGAAGTTGAGGCAGGAGGATGGGTAGTTGAAGGCCAGCCTCAGCTACATGAAGACCTATCTCAAAAACAAACTTCGATTTTTCTCTCTTTAGGGAACTCCTGGTCCAAAGTTTGGGAAGAAGGAGATTAGGAAGAGGGCTGACTTGCTGTGGGTCCTGGGATCAAAGTTGTGGAGAGAAAAAATAATGAAGACAAGAAGGGAAGAAATAAAATAAAACATCAGAAAATAATGTAATATTTATATTTTACAATGGAAAAGGAAAGTTAGAATTCAAACACACGCACACACACTATTTTAAGCTCACAGATATTTTCTTAGATGCCATTAATATAAAATGCATTGAAATCTCTGCCCTGTTGCATGATTGGACTGGGTTAGTGGTGCTGCTTGAGACAATGCTTCTCTTTTCATGATCTTTCATACGGGGCATATTATTGCACCTTCTGTGCTTTTCATCTACTGTAGTCAATATTTAAATCAGTAAATGAAGACTTGTCTTGGGGAGGAAAGATCACAGTTGTAGAACCTAAATTTTATGACTAAATTTCTCAATAATGTAAATCAGACCCAGGGCCTTTTTCGTGGAACCCTTTAAACAAACAAAATTACTCCAGCAGGACTCCAGACTTGCCATGTATTATTAATAAGCATTTGAATATCTGTGTATGCCAGTTTGCATATTTGGAGGCATTAGATCTGAATATTGAGATCTAGTAGGTTGCCTTAGGGGTGGGCTGGATAATATATTTAGGCATAAGTGGATATATATGTACATAGCTTCTGACATTCCACCCTGATGCAGGAAGAAGAGCTCACTCAGCAGCTAGCATATTATTAATAAGAGAGGCTTTTTCTGATCTTATTGACTCTACCTACTGGACAGATTCCAGATACTGAATATTTTATGTTTGGGATAGATTTTTTTTTTCCGAACTCAGGCATTGAAAATACATTTCTACGATTAGGACTTGAGTGTCCTTCCATTAGAGCATACCATGATCTATGTAAATACCACCTCTGTGTAATAGAACATTAAGTTCCATATTTCTCTAATGTCTGGTAGCAAGTACCATTATGGATGATTGACATTTTAGTTATGAAACTGTCAAAGAAGGAAAATAGTACCTTTATAAACATAATACATTTTAGGGGTACATAAAGTTGAATCTGATACAGCAGGCAATTTAGATATTGCTTATGGATGAACATAGACACGGCAATTTCATGCACATCACACCTGTGTGTGGTTTCCAAGGCTGGGAGATTGGCAGATCTGCAAGGTTCACAGGGTCCATGTAATAGTAAAGAATGAGCTTTGTTTTTGAGATTTCAGTAGGCATTACATTACCTACTTTTGTCATTATCAAGTCCTCCCTGGAATTGTGCAATACTTATTCTTTCATACCCTTTCATCTTTGAGGATCCTAGCTTTACAAAAAATGACATTTGTTCTATAGTAATGCTTAGTTTTCTCATTTAGATTTACACCCAGATGCATTAAAAACTAGTCAAGTATTGAGTAGATCACACGTTAGGACACATTGGTTTGACTACTTGTCCTTCAGCTATACTTGGGCCAAATTTAGTGTTGGAATTTCTCATAACATGTTGTTATTGTCAACTCATTCACAACACTATATTTAACTGTTTTCCTCAGTGACACATTAACATAAACACAATAAAGAAGGTTTTCCTCACAACCTTGCTGGATGACTTACCAAGCTGAGGCAATAAGGATCCTATTTTTGTTCTTTTTACAGCAGAGCTCACACTCTTCTTCCTGATATTCTCTTCCCTGCTTCTGGTTTACCCTTCTTAAGAGAGAAGGTAATTGAGTTGAGGAGAAAGTTAAGAGCCTTGGGAGTCAGAAAAGTTGAAAAATAGAAATGAAATATTAGGGACCAGAAATCTCTGAAAGGCTTGGTCCTGACAAAGTAATAGAGAATGTCAAGGTGAGACACAATGAATCCTAGTGTTTAGGGTTTGTGTGTACAACTTTCATCTCTTACTTAATGGGAAATTGATGTAGAATAATAGATGGTTGAGTCTTTAGTAAGTTAGATACAAAACAGGACAGAAGCACTGCTTGCATTATGTCAAACCTTGCACAATCCGCAGAACTTTTGTCATATTAATAAGAACAGCAAAATGAAATGAATATTTACTATGTTTCTTAATCCTCACATCAAATGTGTGATACATTCTTACTATTTTCTCCAAATATCATCAATGAAAAAGAGACGGAGAGAGTTAAGAAATCCCCTCGAAAGGGCACAAGCGTGTAGAAAAGTATTCCAGTTCAGACTAATGAACAACCACTCCTCATAGATGAGGAGAATGAAGCAGTCGAGGACTCTAGGTCCTGAAAAATCAAAGAACTGCAGGCAACTGAGGACACACACACACACACACACACACACACACACACACACACACCTGTATAAATGTAACAACGATCAATGAAAACTAAGGCCAAAATTGAAAGAGAGAAAGCAGTACCTGGGAGAATTTGCAAGGAGAAATTTTGACATTTTCACTATGAAACTGTCAAAGAAGAGACCAATAGTATCTTTATAAACACAATATATTTTAGGGGTGCATAAAGCTGAATTCAATACACCATGAAATTCACATATTGCTTATGAATGAAGATAGACATGGCCACTTCATGCACATCACACCTGTGTGTGGCTTCCAAGGCTGGGAGATTGGCAGGTATGCAAAGTGCAATACCATCATCAAGATTTAGTAAGCTCATTGTGTTGGTTAATCTTCAGTATTAACTGTATTTGGAATCATCTAAGCACATAGTCCCAGCTTGTCTGTGATGTGTTTCCACAGAGGCTTGACACAAGACGATGGCACACCCTGAAAGTGGGCAGCACAATACCATGGGCTGGAGTCCCAGTACAAACAAAGATAGAAAAGGACATGAACTGTGTCAGTTGATCATCAGCAGTCCCACCTCTGTGCTCCTGAGCTGCTTAAATGACAAGCAGCCTCAGACATCCCACTACATGTTTTCTCCAGCATAGTGGACTAGGCTGTGAGCATGAAAACACTTCTTTCCCTAAGTTGCTTTCTGGTTGAGGTTTGGTCCTAAAGAGAGAAAACTAATATATACACTGACCATAGTTTGGGACTTGAAGACTGGTTGGTATTAAGCCTGTGGATACTAAGTGTGGCCTCTAAGGCTTTCTGAAAGTGTGCCTGATGCTCATATGATGACATAGAATATTGACTGGATTCCTGGACTTTATGTCTGGGTTGGACACCCTGAAAAGGTGCTAGACATAACGACAACTAAAGTGGGGGCAACAGCAAACCCCAAATAAAACAACCTTCATTTGCCTGTAGTGAAAAGGGCATTATAAAAGAGGGACAGCTTTGTCTAGTAGTAAACAAAAGTTTACATGCATAGGCATGAGGCTGGTCAGGAGAAAAAAACATGATACATGGAGTGAGCAAAATATTCCTAAATACAAGAGACTAAATAAGTCAGTCTTGTTATGTGGCTGGTGAGCAATGAAAACAAGTTACAACAGATTTAAATAAGTCCATTTGTGTTGAGGGTTTATCAAGAAAAAATACAGGTTTGTGAATTTTGATATAGGAGTTACATGAGAGACCTTTATACCTTTAATCTCAAAGTTCATTGGGGTATCTCACCTACTCAGCCCTCAAAACTGAGCAGAATGCCTTAGAATATGAATGAAAAGAAAGTAAATATTGTAGGTAAAAGGGTCTCAGACTGAAACAGCTCCAAGAAATATCTCTGTATAGTCCCTTGTTCACCTGCTGCCCTTTAAAAACTGCCAGCACTGAGAAACCACTAAAGATAATGTCAACCAGTGACATGCTTCGTGTCTTTCCTTGGATTTGAAGAAAACTTTACCACAACCACATTATAATAGCAAAGGGAAAGACTGAGTATTTTTATGACTCACACATACTAACATTTTTTTCTACATCACTTAACTGCATCTTAGAATAATCACGAATCACGTTTTTAGTAATCCTTGTTATAATACCTAACTACAGTTATCCTTTGACCCCATAGGACTGCTCAGTATATGATACACTACCATGCTCAGTGCTATCAACATTCTTCTCTTCTTCCCCTTTGGCCCATTTTATTTTTGACCCCTTCCTCTGACCGACATGTACTTTTTGGATATGTAGGTATTTTTCTGAAACACATACTTGCAAAAATTTCAAATGCATGATGTGGCATTTGTGTAACTTGCCTCTGGTTTCCAGGAAACACAAGTCTCCAGCTTGTCTATCTTGCAAATGTCATGGAATGGATTTTGAGAGAGTTTCTCAGATCTACACCCGTAAATGGATGTGCTGGATCACAGCTCTTTGAGCAGTGAATTTCATGGGTGCTGTACTGTCACGTTGGTCTTGAGAATGACTCCAACTTTTCCTGTCATCAGTAATGTGTGACCTTTCCCTTTATTCACAATTGCATCAGTAATGGGCACAGGAAAAAAAAAAACTAATATTTGTTGATTGGCAGCTCTAAAGTGGTGTCTCCTTGCTCACTGTGCATTTGTGGACTGCTGGTGAGTGAGACGCTCCTAATCTGCCCATTTTTTTTTTCATTTTTGTATAATTACTATTCCAGTGCACTTTTATCATTTCCCTTTTCTTTCGGTTTTCAAGATCTTTGGCTAAGATATGAATACCTTGGAGTTCAAACATTATTGATCCTTCTCCAAGAATGTAATTTTTTGTAACTTAGATAATTGTGAAAGAAAAAGCTCTGATTTCAGTATGGCTAAATTTACACTTTAGCTGAAGATGATCTTGAAGTCCTGATCCTCCTGACTCTACCTACTGACTGCTAAGATTATAGGCAGGTGTGTACCACTATGCTCAAACAATATGGTAATGGGATTGAACCAGGGATTTGTGCATGTCGGGCGTGAATGCTGGCAACTAAGCCACACCCAAAGCCCCACTTAACATACATTTTACCCTGCTACTATATTATAGATATTTCCCTAGATATAATTCAAAACTTTGATTTATATCTTTTATCAAAATGTTCATCTTGTTTTATAAAGTAAGGATATAATTTATTTTTGTCCATATATTGAGCTTTTTCCAATGCAATCTCTTGAATGTTGAATTGCTCTCCCTGTTGGTTTTGACTTTTTAATGTTTCTCTTACCATATATTAAATTGTATGCACAAATAAATTGAGCCCTCTCTATCTATGTGATACAGGTTCTACCAAATGTAGATTGAAAATATTTACAATAGCCTTTTTACTTAATATATAAAGATGTTTTTGTTGTCCTTAATTGTTTCCCAACAAGAACAAAAACAGTAGAGTAACTATTTCCTGAGCATGTACATTGCATTAGTACTGTGTGAGTAATGTAGATATTACTTAAGGTATAACCAAGGACAGATAATTTCTATATAAGAAGGACTTCATTTAAGGACTTAACTGGCCCCAGGTTATCTCACTTTGCCAATTTCCCAATGAAGCCTGAATGGCAGTTACACACACACACACACACACACACACACACACACACACTCACATATACACACATGTGCCAGCACACACACAGTTTGATTATTTTTTCCCTGTGCTTGGTGCATATTGAGATATGTTATGAGTGTAAAGTACACACTTAACATCCAACACCCAGTGGAAAAATAATATTAAAATATTACTAATTTTTGTATTGATTCTATATAAAATGATACTATTTCAAATATGTTAGGTTAATCTATTGTACCCATTTCTTTAAAAGTTTTTTTGTGTGTGTCTATTGAAATTACTTCTTAAACTGCCCAAATTATTTTTTATCAAGTAAAAGTTTTATACTGTAGTTGCTATTTTATTTATTTAGTTAGTTAGTTACTTACTTATTTTCTTTTTTTGAGACAAGGTTTCTCTGTGTAGCTTTGGAGCCTGTCCTGGAACTCACTCTGTAGCCCAGTCAGGCCTCGAACTCACAGAGATCCGCCTTCCTCTGCCTCCCAAGTGCTGGGATTAAAGGCATGCGCCACCACTGCCCAACACCATTTTATTTTTATTGATTGGTACTATTAAAAAGTTTATTTATGAGATTTATATACCTGCTTTTCCTTTCAAAGAATATAATATTAACCTGCATGTAGCCACCATAAATCAAATAAAATGAAGTTTTTAGTAAATTGAGCTTTAACATCATTAAATATTGTTCACAAAATCTGGCTTCTGTTTTTAGGTGCTTGAAAAGCATCAGCTGTAGTTCAGTAAGATGATGAATTGGAGAAGACCTGGGCAATGAAAGTGTGGAGAAGGAAGGGTCTAGGCAGTGTTAATGGTTGTGTATGTGAGTTCAAAGCTGCAAAGAGAAATATGACATCATTGTTCCATTAACTTGGCATCAACTATCAAAGGAATTTTACTTCAACTTTAAGATATTTTCTGATCATTCTTTATAGTTGCTAGAAGAATTTGAATGTCAGTGTGACTGATTTTTGACAACAAACAAATGAACAAGCAAAAGGTCTCCTAGAGGCATAGGACAAGCCATGCTTGTGAAGTGATTGGTGAAATGGGAACTTTTAAGACTAATGTACTTAGGGGAGGTCTTTACAGATATGTTCTAGGAAGTTCTCCTTTTGATTGAATCTAACTCAAGAGGAATTTAAAGACAACTACGTGGCTGAAGCCAGAGAAAAAGTCAACCCATGGCAGATAGCCTTTCCACTAAAATATTTATATTTATTCACAGAGGCACATTAAAGATGAAGTGGGCAGATGAAGAAGGTCATGCTGCTGCTGCACAAGAGCCAGGGTACCCAACCTCTGATAAGGATGAAGATGGAAGAAATGGTTGAGAATAGTAGATGGCAAGGTAGAATATTATAAATAAGAATGAACAGGTGCTTGCAGCCCCAGGTCTAGCTAGACAGGAAACCATGCCTCCTTTACTGGAGGAAGAGGGTGATCTCACTCAGTCAAGTCCACAGGATAGAAGAACAAGTATCAAATGGTAGCTGGCTGTGAAGTTCTGGCCTCCCTTCTTGAACTGTTCAACCAAGGTCCATTCTTCTTCCCATGTAAGAGGAAGGGTCTGCCATCTCAGCTCAATTCTACCCCAGCCTAAGGGTGTCATGTGCCCTTCTTGCTAGATTTGATTACTTGTAGAAGTTACTTAGAACCTCCATACATTTCCTGTAAATAGCCTCTGACTTCCCAAGAAATTGTTACACAAGAACTTGTAGCCTTGCTAAAGATACATTTAGAAACAGCCCTTTGTACTGAGAGCCTACCTTTCCTTCTTGGAAATTCCTGACTGAATTTGATTGTTCCCTGGGTGATTTCATTTTGTCAAATGGAACCAACAATCTTAAAAGACTGAGGAGATTCTATAGAATAGTCAGGATAATTAGGAACCACTTCTAAGATGATTTTCTCCCCATCATGGTGAAAGATTAAATCTTCACCCCTCGGCTCTGTATTTCATGAAGGCGAGAGACAGTGAATCATCTGTCAGCCAGTGAGGAAAGTAGAGCTCTAAACAGGGGCCATGATTTTCACACTTACCTAATTAAGCTTAGTTTTTCCCTTTGTGAACTCTAATTAAGCTTAGTTTTTCCCTTTGTGAACTGCCATATAAGAATTTTTGAACCCAAATCTGATTTCTTTCCTCCTCATAATGTCTCTTATCATTGACTTTTTGTTCTACTAAAGTGACACAGCTAAGCAAACAATGTGGACACATCATGTTCAGATCTTTTCTATAGTTTACATTATGCTGTTTTGTTTGAACTGTACATTCTATGAAGTTTGAAAATATTTACACATATTTGATACCTTGCTATATTCTTTATATTTTTAAAGACTTGTGTTTTTTGGCAAATATTCTGGTTTTGTCAGAAAATATTTTAACCTGTTATATTTTGATTCACATATTTAAAATATGTCATTAAAAAGGTTAAAAGAGAAATTACTGAATAGGGGACTAGTGAGATGGCTCATTGACAAAATGTTTGTTGCATATACTTGAGACCTGAGTTTGGATCCCTATAACCAAGATAAAAACAAAAAACAAAAAACAAAAAACAAACAAACAAAAAAATAAGGAGCTTATGCCTGTAGACTTCTATTTTCTACATGTACATACACCCACCTGCTCACACCCATGAATACATATGCTTCCATATATTATACACACACACACACACACACACACACACACACACACACACACACAAACATGCAAACATAGAGACAGAGAGAGCAAAATATATAATATGGAGTTATAAACTTAGATGATATGATGACCAGTCTTGGTTGGCAACTTGACTACATGAAAAATAAACTAAAACCCATAGTTGGGTACTGCTATGAGGGATTTTCTTCTGATTATTTAAGTCAGGACACCCTCCTTAAATCTGGCATGCTATCTGGTGCCATCCCAGGTAAAAGGATATGGAAAAAAGATACTCTGCTTTTTGCTTCATTTTTTCTCTGACATTAGAATCTATTTCTTTGGTACTCCAACATGGCCTAATGACTAGGAGCTCTCCAGGAATCCTTTAGGACTCCTGGGCCAGATTGGGATTTGGAGACAGCCAGCAATGTGGACTGAACAACTATTAGATTCTCAACCTTCTAAGGATAAGACAGCCATTGTTGGACTACCTAGATCAGACCCTGTAACTCAATCTAATAAATTCAATAAGGTCTTCATGTGAATACATGTTCATAAATATGCATATGCAATTTCACACACACACTGTTAGTTCTCTTCTTTTAGAGAACCCTGACTAATACAGATTATAGCACTTGGAGTGGACCAGCCTAAGAGAGAGATGTGTGCTGCAGGCTACAAATCTGGAAGAGTGGAATAATGTAAACCCTTTGACATCAGATATGGAGCTACAGGATTTGGTGTTCCCCCTCCTGGCTTCTGACCTTGTTTTGGCCCAGTATGCCCTCACTATGCTCTCACTCTTTCTTTTCAGGATGGTTATGGCAATATTCTGGGCCATTGTATGTTGTAAGGGATTGGTAATGGCAATATTCTGTGCTGTTGTATGTTGGAAGGGATTGGTAATGGCAATATTCTGGGCCATTGTATGTTGGAAGGGATTGGTAATGGCAATATTCTGTGCTGTTGTATGTTGGAAGCAATTTCTCTTTTGGTTTCACGGGGGGGGGTTACAGTTAAGAGATTGCTTTGAGTCTTTAAAGGAGACTTTGAACTTTTAAATAATGTTGAGATTGTAAAAGACTACAGGGATTTTTGAAGTTGGCTTAGATGCATTTTATATTATGATATGGCCATGACTCTATGGAGGCCAAAGGAATGGAATGTTTGAATAAGAATGCCCCCCAATGGCTCCTGTATTTGAAAATGTGGTTCCCAGTTAGTGGCTTTGTTTGGAGGAGATTTAGGCAGTGTGGCTTTCTTAAAGGAGGCATGTCACTGGAGATGGGCTTTGGGAATTTGAAGAATCCCCTCACTTCCAGCTGTTCTCTAATCTTTGTGCTTGGGGTTCAAGACATGCGCTCTTAGCTTCTTGCTCCTCTTGCCATGAAGGACTCGCAATCTTCTGGAACCCTCCCCTCTATATTTTGTCTTTGCCATAGTGGTTTAAAACAACAATAGAAAGGTAACTAATACAGATGGGTAAATGAGAGGGAGAAAGAAGGAAGGAGGGAGAGAGAAACAGAGGGAGAGAGAAAAGAGAGAGCTAGAAAAAAAAGCAAGCCAGCCAGCCACTGCTTGCAACCCCTTTGGTAGCTTTGGTTAAGACACATTGGCTGACTCAGAAGTCATTAAGAGGTACAGATTCTTTTGGTCATTTATTAGCTGCTTGACTCCTTGGATATTATTCTGTCTCCCTACATATTGGCTGTCCATCCATCAGTAAAGATAAGGAAACTGTGATTTGGGCAGAATTATCCCACTTTAATTTCAGTCCAGCTTTGTTGTAACACAGAAAAAAAAAGTGGAATTCTAAATTTTACTAAAAAATCCCCCCAAAACTTGTTAGAATGTGATACCACTCTGAAGACACATAGAAAGGACAAGATGTAGGGGAGATTCTATAGTAAGTGTGGTGGGAATAGGAGGAGTGTCTTAGTTACGGTTGCTATTGCTGTGAGGAGACACCACTGCCATCGCAACTCTTATAAAGGAAACATTTATTGGTGCTGACTTACAGTTTCACATGTTTAGTTCATTATCATCATGGCAGGACATGGTAATGGACAGGTAGACATGATGCTGGAGAAAGAGCCGAGAGTTCTACATCTTGATAGGCAGGCAGCAGGAGACTATCTATCACACTGGGTGTAGCTTGAGCATATAAGACCTCAAATTCCACATCCACAGTGACATACTTTCTCAAACAAGGCCACACCTACTCCAACAAGAAAATGCTTCCTAATAGTGCCACTCCCTATGGGCCAAGTGTTCAAACACGTGAGTCTATGAGGGCCATTCCTATTCAAAACACCACATGGAGCTTATACAGTGAGAGGGGAAGAATTCAGAGAGCTTATACAGTGAGGAGAGTAAAGCAAGGGGAAGTGATACAGTAACGGGAACAGAATGAGAAGAGTTTATAAAAATCAGGGAATTAGAATGAGGTAGGCTTATACAGTAAGGGAGTAGTTTGAAAGGTGCCTTATATAGTGATAGAGTGGGACACAGTCATGTTACAGTGAATTATATGCTAAGCTTCCTAACAACTCTTATTAGATATCTTTCTTCTCACACATTCCTCTGGATCCTGTAAATCTCTGCTTCCTTCCAATTCCATCCCCAGCTGTCTCTTTAGATGACTCCTTTTACGTAAAGTTACCTGTCCCTTCACTGAGGGCCATAACTGAACGTGTGTGTGTGTGTGTGTGTGTGTGTGTGTGTGTGTGTGTGTGTAAAAGGCTGAAAGGAGGAGGGTAATTACTTGTTATTTAATGCATTTGATTTTATCATGTGGAGACTGCACATTTTTTCCTCATTAGTAGTAAAAGTTGAAATCAGAAATACGAATTTCCCCTCTTAGTGTCACAGGTTTCAATGATCACAGATTATATACCTCACTGGCTATTCTCCTTTGGTCCAATTGCTTACATGTCCTTGGTGAAGAGGGGTGCAAGAAGGAAGCTAGGAGCTAGTGGTTCTGCAGAGAATGCACCTGCAGAGAAATCATGTGAGACTCAGAGCCTAAACTTTTTCCTTTAAGCCCTAGCAGGCTGCTTCCTGCTGGGCACATAATTGGCCAATCATCTAGTGGGGTGCTCCCTGGGTTTCCTTAGTCAGAAGTGTGGAGTATGTATCTCATCATACCTTAGCTACTGCCCTTCATGTGAACCAGGAGGCTTTGATGTGACAGACACCCAGCTTCCTACCAAGCACTGTAAGCCACTGCTCCACTCAATTTCTTGGTCCATTAAATAGGTTCCCATGAGACAAGTGATGATGAATGGGCATGGAGCTGCTTTGAAAATCAGGAGACAATCTGAATATAGAAACTGTTGCAACCTCAAAAGCCAAGAAAAACATGGCTCTCTCTCTATCCTTGGGGAAGACTTCTTTTGTGCAAAGGGAAGGTTGCATTTATCAACTGGGATGCTATATGAAAGACTAAGACAGATAGCGTGAATCCTCACTGTGATGGCTGTTACAAGTACCAAAATACAACGTCAGCAGGGTGGGTATTCTGGCTTGCAAATGATGGCCTCCTTAGTCTTCAAGTAGTATGGCTTAAAATCTCCTTTTTTTTTTTTTTTAAACAAGGAGATAACATATTGGATTAGTTCTCACTCTTTCTTATTTTCCTTTAAGAATCAATTTAAATGGTATATTTCTCAAAACACTTTAGTCAGAGGTCTTAAAGATTAAATCTTACAGGAATTTGGGAGGGGACACAATTATCCTGCCTACTTTTCTCTTTTGATATGTTAATTTTTCATCCAACCTTTCATCCTAGCACTAACCCCTTGTACTGTGTTGTTTTGTGAACAGTCATTCTGGTGTCCAGGTTTCTTTTGTCTTTTGTTTCTTTGTGTTTGGAGCTGCAGGTTTCTGACAAGGACAGTATTGTACTCAGGACACTGTTCCTTGAGTTCACTGTCTTCCTCTCGGTTCACAGAAGAGTAAACATAGCTATCATCTTAGGTGATAACCAGTTTGTAAAAGAGGAGAGGACATTTCCATTGCATAGATCTGCCTTAAAGCAGTAATTCATGACTAGTAATAGTGCAAACCATTCTCTGGTGGTGGTCTAAACCCACTACTTTTCTATGCCTTTTTAGATCAAAGATAAAGAAATAGGAACTGTAATTTTCACCAGTTTCAGCAAAAAAATATGCAAGTGATGAGGGGCACATAATAATTTCTTAGAAAACAGAGTGTAGGAAATACTTTCTAATTTGTTAGGGCAGCAGATGTAGAAGAGATTCCACATGCCTTTTTAATTTGCCCTATGTCTTTTCATAACGGATTTCCCATGCATTTCACTCTCTGTGTTAAAAAGGGGATTCCCCTTAGCAGAAATGGCTCAAAATTCTGTCAGCTTTTCAGGCTTTCGTCAATCAGCAAACTGTCCAGGCTCTTCCATAGGTACTTAGGGAGCCTTGAGCTGGCCTGGAACCGAATGTAAGCTTAAAATGAGGTACATCAACAGTTGGAAGTGAAAACCAGTCTTTCTTTCTGAATTGTCAGGCTCCCTGACTTAGCCACATGCTTTGTGACTGAATTCCTCATTGGATATGCTCTGTATTAGAAGGCCTTTTAGCTGTCTGTTTTTAAAGTGACTTCTTAAAAATGTTTGTATCTGTGTGTTTGTATACCATGTGTAAGGTGATGCTCAAGGAAGTCAGAAGAGGGCGTTGGCTCTCCTGGAGCTGGACATCCAAGTGGTTGTGAATTACCAACAGGGACACCGGGAACTGAACTCAGTTCATCCTGTAGAGCGGTAAATACTCTTAACCACAAAACCATTTCTAGTCTCTCTTTAGCCCTCTTCAGAATGAAGTTTTGTTGGCCAAGGTGGCATGTTCCCCTCCTGCTGCTCCCGCTTCTTATCACAGGTAAAACATGTACCACAGGAGGTCAATGAAGGGCAAACGCCCTGTGCTGAGAACTCTTTACCTGGAGCTTCCCTTTCTGTTATATAGCACAGTATCCCTGATGCCCAAGTATCGTTGCTCAAGTCCTGGAATGTGAAAATTAATGTCAGTTGCTTGTAGTTCTGAAACTAGAATACAGGCATTTCAGAACCGAATCTGGAGAGGAGAGTTCACACACACACACACACACACACACACACACACACACACACACACAATATATATATATATATATATATATATATATATATATATATATATATATATAGTATATAAAGTTGCCTGATGAACCCTTGGGCTCAAGGCACTCTCCTATCTCAGCCTCTTAAGTATATATAAGTACACGTGTACACAATCATTGATTTCACAATGGCTGAGGAATGGGAACTTTATCCACAGCTGGGATTTAAATGTCTATTTGGACCTGATCAAATAAGAGAGGAGGGGTTGATAGATAGTAAACTTTAAGAAGAAAATGCAGAACCTCCTCAAAGAAGTTTATCAAAAGTAAGAAATGACAAAAGAATAATATATCTGGAAACACTGTGGGTTGTCACTGGAACCCACTCTAACACCAAGCAGCCTGAAGTCTGTTAAGGCCACAGGAAAGAAAGTTTGCATTTAAAACAAATGAACCCTTGTAACCTGGGCTACACAAACATTTGCTGATCAACTGCACTGGAGAGAACTAATTCAGAACATTTCTAGAAGAGAAGGTTTATGAGCATAGCTTTGGGTGAAGGCTCATGGCGAGTACAGCTGACAAGAGAGCCATGGTCTCATTAGCTGAGGAAATGGTTCAGCTCGGGATGGTCCAAGCATGCAGAACTGAGTTTAATTCCCAATCACATATCTGTAATGCCAGTGCTGGGGAGGGGAAGAGATATTGGCTTCTGCTGGCTGGCCATTCTAGCTCATTGGTAAGCTTCAGTTTAAGCATAAGACTGTTTCAAAAATTAAGATGGAGCACAATTGAAGAGGATCCTGTAGCCTCTAAATGTATGTGCATGTGCACAAATGTGCACATACACAAGCACAGATACATATCCATAAATATATGCTCTCCTTCCCACAAACACGCACACACTATATATACACACACACACTCACAAACAAACAAACAAACCCTGGTCCTGAGGATGTCAGTGGACAGTGCACACCAGCATGTACAAAATCACAGCACCCTGAGGCCTCCCTGGGGAAGACACATCTGGAATGAGTCTGCATAGAACACATCTGGAGACCATCAGAGATAACAGAGGAAATAAACCCTTAGAATTTGACTGACAGCTGTCAATGAACTGCAGGGTAAATCCAATACATGATGATCTCATTTAAACCCATACACAATAGATCCACAGACATATAGTTAAGACTTGTTAAACTGACCTGAATAGCCCAAGAGGTGTAGATTCCACAAATATCTATGAACTTCGCAGTGTTTTTTGCTTTAGGAACAACAGTTCCTTTTTGTGTCTTCTTAATGAGTCTGAGGGTTAAATTAGATACACCAAATTTTCTAAATATGGAATCTGCTCACTTCAGCTCTTAGCATGACCAACACTCTGTAACCAAATATAACGTCTGTCTTTATTTACTCTTCCTCATAAGTAATACTGGTCTAGGTGGCTCATCTAATGAAAATTAATCTTTGTTTAATGTTGTAAGAACAGAAACAGATACTGATCCATGGATTGCCTCCGCCTCTCTGCCCTCATTTAATTATAGCTGTAAATAATGAGTACATGGTGAACATTTAATGTAATAGAGAGTCTCTTTTGAATTCAGAAAAGAGATTTAGTTTTCAAAATACATTTAATTAAGGAAGCCTTTTATTAAAATTCAACACTAACTTGCCTACTTAGCTAAATTGGTGAGAAAGAAAAGATTGTCCTTTTAAATGTTAAAACAAACAAACAAACAAAAAAACCAAACTTTGCCATTTATGAGCTCTGGTATTTTACATAGAAGGAGGGTGCTCACCAGTCTGGAGTTAGGGACTTTGGGACCCTTCATCCCTGTTCTTAGGGCTTCAGAACTGCAGGCACTCCTTATACTCCAGTATTCAAATGCAGCCCCTCCCACCCTGAGCCATGCACGTCTGTTACAGAAAGAGCTACATTTGTCCGTCCTTCCTTCCTTCCTTCCTTCCTTCCTTCCTTCCTTCCTTCTTTTCTTCCTTCCTTCCTTCCTTCCTTCCTTCCTTCTTTCCTCCCTTCCTTCCTTCCTTCTTTCCTTCCTTCCTTTGTAGCTAGAGTTTTTCTCTCCGGGTCCCTCCAAGCCCCAGCAGACCTGTAGCCCACTTATAAAATAAACATACAGATACTTATATTATTTAAACTTCTTGGCCATTAGCTTAAGCTTACCATTGTCTACCTCTTACTCTTATACTCAGCCCATTTCTGTTCATCTATATGTTGCCATGTGGCTTGTGGCTTACCAGTATCTTACATGTTGGTACTCATGGTGGAGGCTGGCAGCGTCTCTGTGACTCAGCCTTCCTGTTCCCAGGATTCTCTTCTCTGCTTGTCCCGCCTATACTTCCTGCCTGGCTACTAGCCAATCAGCATTTTATTTATACAGAGCGATATCCACAGCATTCCTTCCTTCCTTCCTTCCTTCCTTCCTTCCTTCCTTCCTTCCTTCCTTCCTTCTTTCCTTCCTTCCTTCCTTTTCTTTCTTCCTTCCTTCCTCTCATTAAGTTTTTGGACACAGAGTCTCTACATACATATCAAGTCTTCCAAGAGCCTGTGTTATGATGCTTGACTATCAGTAACAAACTTATGAGGTGAAAATAAATAAAAATAAATGCTTTAAAGAACATGGTGAGGGCTGGAGAGATGGCTCAGAGGTTAAGAGCACTGACTGCTCTTCCAGAGGTCCTGAGTTCAATTCCCAGCAAACACATGGTGACTCACAACCATCTGTAATGAGATCTGGTGCCCTCTTCTGGCCTGCAGTCATACATGCTGTATAAATAATAAATACATCTTAAAAATAAAATAAAATATCTCTGTACAGCAAAAACTGATTTAGAAAAATTATTCTGATTAAAAAAAAAAAAAAAAGAACATGGTGAAACCTCAGTGCTACTGAAAAGAACCAGAAGGACAGAGACAAGGGAAGTCTGTAAAGAGGGTCTGATGGTTTTTAAAGGGGAAAAAGCACTGAGATATTGATGGTGGTCTAGCATTTGCAAAGGTATGTCAAACTTTAGTTTTGAAGGGACAATGACACCTCACTGAATTTTTCTGAGTCTTTGTTAAGTATCAGACAAAGGGGAAATTAGTATCTCATAGGATACTTAGTGACCCTGTGCAGTAAGAGCACTGTCATAAATAAGGAGGCTGAATCTCAGGAGAGTTATGCAGAGTGCTGGAGGCCACATAATTCCAATAGGAAGTACAATGTGATTCCAAGGTCATTTCTTCAAACTATTTGAGACAGCTGCTACACAGAGCTGAAAAAGGCTGCATTTTAAGTAAAACATAGGCAGTTTCAGTTTAGTAGCAAATCTATCAAAGTCTATCTAGTTAGTGATAGAACTATTTCAAAATTGAAAACTTTAAGAAATCATTAACTGTATTTGATGATGAAGAAATTCCTCATTACTATTTAATTTTTAAGTAGTCTTATGGACAATGCTAATTATATTGAATATATTGTTTAATCTAAAAATAGAATCTTAATTTCCTTCAAATACTTGAAAATCTTTCCCTGTAATTTGGTTTACCCGTATGGCCTAATCAAAGTTCCAAATAAAAATTATGAATTTAACCTTTGATGGCTTGGAAGCAGAACATATGTAAATATTACCATGCATAAAATCATTCTACTGTAGTCATTATATCCAGTACCTGCTTTAAAACATGAAGTAAGAGAAGTCTCAGGGTTTGGGGACTTCATTGGACCAAGAGAGCCCCATGTTTATGTGGTTCAGATATAAGATTTATTGAGATCATGGATGCGAGTCACCATTTTGTTTCTGCACATTCTTATGCTCCATTTACGTAAATAAATGTGTAAATTATGTCTGCTTGATAAATTTATCTTTAAAAAGGAAATACATATGGCTCTGAAATCAGGATGACATTAATGTATTAGAATAATTTTGGAAGTAGAGAAGCCAGTGAACCAAGTGATTCAGATAACAAAGAACAAATAAAGAAGCACATAGAACTTGTAAAGAGAGAGGACATGGAGCTGCTATTGAAATGTTCATTCTCATGAAGAAGTAGAGCATAAAGCATAGTAACATCAATCAGGAAAGTAATGGGTATGTTTTTAGTATGCTGAATCTGGGAACAAAAACAAGGGTTGTTCTTGTAATGAAAAATTTCATAATTGCCATGTGACAAACACTGAGGATGAAATGGTGTACTATAAAAAGGAGAAAAAAATAAATTTTGAATTTTTCATTAAATATTCTTGATTGCATTAACCAAAACAAGACTAGAAAAGAAGAAATATATGAGTGAAAGAGCTGAGCACTCTGAGTGAGGGAGTTGGTGTATAGAAACAGAACAGTTTGTTTGTGATAGGGAAAAGCAATGAGATCAAACTTAAAATTCCAACAAAAGTGTTTTATTTCCCCCTTTCCACAGTGTTCTGTGATGTGAGTGTCTTGTGTAAGTCCAACTCCTCATCAGTATTTCATGCTCAACATCTGGTACAGCCATAGGTCTTTGCATTTACCTACATTCACTACAGGGAGGGGTCTCTGCCTGAAGCTGACAGTGGCCTTTGTGTCTGGATAGAAACACAGATATGCAGGGTTGGTTTGATGCCATCTCAGTTCAGCTAGGCTGACATATAGTGATGAGAATGGGAGATGAAAATCAGTCATGTAGGCCAGAGGCCCCAGAGCTTCAGTTTTGAGAAATTCCTCCCTAGAGGTCAAAGATACCAATAAATAGTTCTACCTTTTTATTTGTTACTGTTGTTTGTTTGCTTTTGTTTTTAGTGAAAATATAACTTCACTATTATCTCTTCCTTCTCTTCTTCTTAGTCCTTCCTTCCATGTTCTCTATACCTTCCAAAGTCACCACTTCCTCTTCTTTAAACCCTTGTTGTTACATATAAACAAATAATTACTTAAATACAATCTGCTGAGTTTATTCAGTGTTGTCTGCATATATATATTCTAAGGCTGGCACTGGGAAACCAAACAAGAGGCTCACCCCTGGGGGAGACCAATTCTCCCGCTCTCAGCTATTGTTAAATGTCTGAAGCTCTTCGTCTAAGGGTAGACTTCCTAAGATTTCCTCCATCTACGTTAAGATGTCAGCTGCTGGAATTGTTCAGGTCTTGTTTAGGCAGCCATGTTACTGAGATTCCATGGGTATAGCTTTCCTGTCCTATCTAGAAGGCACAATCTCCTGGCAGACTTCCTAGTTCTCTGAATTTTACAATCTTTCTTTCCCCTCTTCTGTTATTTTCCCTGAGCCTTAGGTAACACTGTGCTGAAGATGTATCAGCTGAACCTGGACATCCCATGGTCAGTTGTTCTTTATATTTTGAGTAGATGTAGCTTTTTGTAATTGTTTCCTGATGCAAAAATAAAGCTTTTTTGGTTGAGGGGTGAGAGCCACACTTATCTTTGATTATAGGGATAAGCATTTAGAGTACAGTTACAGACCATATTGATTTTGGGAGGTGGTAGCATTAGCTTCTCCTCTAAGATCCATGTTTTCCAATGCCTTGTACTGAGGTATTTATTAATCTCTGGTTTTGGTTTTTGTTGCTGTCTTCTAATTGAGCATCTCTACCTAAAGGCTGTACATTTTTAGGTGACTGAAAATGAGATTAAGTATCTGGATACCTGTATCTCATCCTATATCTCACCCTAGTGTCTGGCATAAATTCTTTAAGAAGGTCCCAGACAACTGACTTGATTTCATGAAATCCTTCCTACTATATAAGAGTTCCATTCTTACTCTTTCTCTCTTTTGCTAATACTCATAAATCTCTTAATAAACTTCTTTCTAAAACCTGTCACTTGTGGTCTGTGAATTTTATTCTTCAAATTCACAAGACAAGGACCTGAAAGCCCCTGACTCAGAGTGGCCATTGAGTTTTCTAGGACCCCATCTTCCTGAGAAGAGAAAGGCTCCATTATTCTCAAAGACACCCTAATATTCATGTAGGATTAAGTCTAAAGGTCTAAGACTTCTTCAGTTACAGATTTTGGATCAAGTTTATAGTACTAGGCATGTCCCACATCCAATTAGGAAAGGGTTTGTTAACTCCATAAAACTCATGATAGCATTAAACCAATGGGCTCATCTTGGCTCTGGTTCATAGAGTTCACAGCTGGTTTAGACCAGCCACATAGTGAGGAGGAGAGCTTTAGAGAAAGAATAAGGCAGCCCAAAGTATCAGGAAAAGTATACTTAGGCTCTGGCCACCTTCTGAAAGAAAGACACAGAAAAGAAAAAAATGAAAAAAAGAAAAACCAACAAAAAGTCACACATTGTGGGCAAGGACTCAGATTGGTAGACAGACCCACTAGAATCTCATGACAGGTTGTGATGACTGAGATAAAGGACAGGAGTTCTTGGAACGAAAAGTATATTATCTCATTAAAGGGCTAATTATCCCCCTATGTCTTTAGCATCTTTAAAGTGGACACATGCTCCTGAGGCTGTGGTTACTTGGGTAGGCAATTAACTTTCACAATAGTGTTAACTCTAAAGGGAGGAGACATGTGTCCACCTAGAGGTAGATTCCATTTTTTTTGGCTAGAGGATAAAAGCTTTCCTGTAATGGGCCTTCAATGGTATTTCTAACACTAATCAAATCTCATCTCTCTGCCTTCATACAGACACTAGCAGACACCCTACTAGTAATATGTCTGTGAGTCTATTGCTTCCTGGGCTCCTGAACTTCAGGGGGAAGAAAAGCTAACACTCAGAGACATGGGAGTTATCTATCTCAGGTAGTCTGTTTGTTATAGTTGATTCTAGGATTCTTGGTGCTACAGGGAGAGGTAAAGAGCCTAAGTTTGTAAAATAATGACAAGCTCCAAGGAACTTAGAGACCACAGACATCAAAGAGCTAAGGTAATCCTTCTCTACTCAGTGAATACACCAAAGACGTCTTTCCTCCACTCCTCCTCTGCATCCTCTAGGCCCCTCTTCACTTCTTCATGGTACAAGATGCTTCTCTCCTCTTCTGCAATGCCTTAAAGTAGGCCTCCTCCTCTTTCTGGGTGGCTGCAAACCCCCTTCCTTTCATTATGGGCCTCTGCCTTACTCTCTGTAGTATTAAATAAACCTTCAGGCCTCAAAGCACAATAACTGTCTCAGTGTCCTCTGTTGTATTGAGAACTGTCATAAGATATGGGGACACAGATTAGCTCTGGGCCTTTAACTTGTTCCCATTGAGATAGCATGTCCAATATGGGCTATAGTAAGAGCTGTGTAGGTTATATATGTTACTTACTGGAAACGTCCACTGAATCATCAGTGGAGCTGACACATAGCTGATGGGTGACTGAATAGGACAAGAGATTTGGCATCTTTTGTCTGTCCCCTTAGCTGCCTCATCTTTGAATCAGACGTTACTGAGTTCATCATGTAAACATGCTAATCACTAAAAACAAAATGCATTATCCATGACTGTAACACAGAGTGAACTTAATCTATTGTTGATTGGTACTAGCATACATCTCTTGACACTGTGCTTCTGCTTCTCTCTTCCTCCCCGTCAACAATTCAAGCCCTGAAAGTCTTTCAGCTCTACCATAAGACCAGAACACTCTGAGCAGTACTTCAAGAATTTCTGAACCCTCCAGACCGAGGGAGAACGGGGTGAAGGTACTCAGGATAAGTGGGATTCGGCGAATGACAGACAGCCACAGACACGAGAGTATGTTGTGAAGCTGCTGCAATTTTACTCAGACCAAGCAGTGAATGTTATACAGTTACTTGAGGAAACACGGCAATCGGCCAGTAGGGTGATAGACATAGAATCAACAATGTAGTCACACACTTTTCTCAGAATGATTAACAGATCTCATGAGTATAGCCTTTACTTTTTCTTTTGTGGTTCCTCATCCGGACAGAGAACATTACGGCCCTAGCTGTAGTTTTCCTTCTACACCTTTGTTCTGTATCAAAATTAAACCCTTTCCATCATTGTTCTAACCATGGTTTCATTTGTGTGAAAATATCTTAACCTTTGCCTGTGGGTGAGAAGGCACCAGGGGGGTCGGTACCTAGCTAATTTATCCATGAACTGTAACTTATGCCATTCTGTTTTCATACCATTATGATTCACACATCGGTTCCCATGTACGTCATAAGCTCCCGTAAAAGGTAATGGCTCTAAATAATTATTATATCTAAGATTAAAGTTAGGGGGTTGCCACCATCGACCCTTGATGTGAAACTTTATTTGTCTCTGAATAATTCTTATAGGAATGGCTAATTCTTGTAACTGCTTCCTCGCAGCTGCTGTCGGCTGAGCGTGTGAATTGCCTATGAGTGCCTGTACCTTTACTTTCATTCTCTCTTCGCTAGAGTCTTTGTCCTTCTGAATCATAAGTTCTTTCTGCTCTAAATCATTCATGCATTCCTCCAAACTTTAGGGACCCTCTTGAACTGTTGGCCTAAAAGCTTGAATCATAGGTGGGGGTATTGAAGCCACTTTTGAGGAATCATTACTCTTTTTATGGGGCACATCAGGAACATTAAGAGTTAACTTCTTGGAATTAATACACAAGGAAACAACAATAATTACAGCTGCAAAGAGAAGAAGGCAGAGTGCCAGCCAGCCTCTGCAAGCAGATCTGCGTGGTTCCGTGTAGCCTGGCACCTTGATTCGGGCAAATTGATGAGGGGTCGCCGGGGGCATAGACCCGAGGGCCGCGAGCCCCCCTTTCCCACGTAACTACCTTATCCAAGGCATTTGTCACGCAGGCGACACTGTCATGGGCGTGGCATTAGCCCACCTAGCACAAGGCCAGGATGCTCTCACGTAAGAAAATCTCTTAAAACTGTGCCCATGACCCTCAGAAAATTGCCAAGTGTTAGCCATTCCAGATACTCAACTGCAATTTATGATCAGCCGGGTCACCCTGGCAGCACTGACCCTCTCCAGCTCAAGGCAGCAGCTTAGTGAGTTTCCACAGGGAGCCATGCCTGCTTTACACCTAGAAGGAGAAAGACTTAATTCTGTCTCACACCGTACGGTCCTGCTTTGGCATCTCACCATTTCAATCATGAAAACAGAATGACTGATTTCTTCAGCTAAAATTCAGTTACTAGTTTTCACATCTTCCTCTGTGGCTAGAGGTTGACGTCATAGGAATACAAGTGAGAGGATAATAATATGTACAGTTGTGCTCAAAGAAACTTGCAAATGTGGAAGACATTTCTATGGAAAATTGCCAATACCTCATTTCTTTTAAGGTGCTTTGAAAAATATAGAAAGAAATCCCGGACATAAGAAATAATTTCAACAAAGACTTTCCTGTAGTTTTGAGCAGAAAGCTGAGCTTTTCTTTCAATGTGAGGATCCATATTAAGTATTCTCAAATTTGACCCACCACAGTTCAGCCCTCAGCAGCTCTTCCTAATAATGGAGGTACACTGTACGGTGAGGCCATCATCAGACCATAGCTGGTCTACACTTTTTCATCACACCATGCCTTATGGGAGCTGAACACAGGCTTCACAAGATCCTGCTTCCTCTATATACTGACTGGCTAACAACCATCCTGCTTGGATGATGGCCTCATTGTTAGGCACAGTTTGTCTTGGTGCATTCATGTGAAGGCTCCTCTACTGTCTTTCTTGGCTTCCTTCATTTTGAGATAAGTAAAAAAATTTGACATTTCCTGTATCTTTACCTCTCCTTTGGTCTTCTGTTCTTGAACTTTAGACTAAACACGGGCAAGCACTCATGTGCTAATTCCTCCTAACTCAGGGACGGAGGGCTAGCATTATTCATATTCATAAACAGCAATGTTTCCTTGTGATCTTATACTTAAAGAAAAAAATAGTAATGGGCTGGAGAAATGACTCAATGGTTAAGAGCACTGGCTGCTCCTCCAGAACACCTGGGTGTGAGTCCCAGTACTTACATAAGCACCTCATAATCAAGTTCAGGATCCATCACCATTTCTGTTCTCTGTAGGCTCTGCATACATGTGGTAAACAGATACACAAGCAGGCAAAACATATAATAAATAAATTACATTAAAAACTTTATACAAATTTGCATATTTACAGTCTTATTTGCCTGTGATTTTTATTAGGTTCAGCTTCCTTTTCCTTTTTCTTTCCTTTTTCTTTCTTAGCTTATTTCCAGAACTCTGTAATCACTGTATTGTGGGAGAAGGGCACTTTGCTGGTAGCAGATGACATTACAGAGTCTGTGTGGGTAGAGCACGTGCAATTATCTAAATGCAATCTATCAAACAAATTCCACCCCAAATCTTTCATTTCCTGAATCAGTGGATTCTCTCTGTGGACTCCAATTCCTACCCACTGAAATGTAGGAAGCAAATGCTAGAGAAGAGGATTGCAATGCTTTTATCCTGTTTATTTTCTCCCAGAGTTAATCACAAGGTCTTTAGTAAACAGGATGAATGAAATGCCTCCAGGTTCGGAACTAATCTCTGCTGTGAGGAAGGTGACACTCTGTGAGGACATGTTGGGAGGTCCTCCATGGGGTTCCATGTACCAGTGATCATTCTTCAAGGACAGATTGCCCCTTCTAGTTCTCTCCGCTCCCTACATGGGGCCATACTGCCTCATCTGGATTAATGTATTCTATCTGCTCTGTCTGCTGAGTCTTAAGTTATCTCAGTTACAGACCCTGAGTCATCAAAGTCCCCTTCTGAGTGACTGACATCTCTCTTTGCTTCTTTAGAACTGTATTTCCAGTCCCTCTACTCCTCCATGCCTTGGGCTTGGAGGTTAGCAATATGCAGGTTAATTTTCTCTGAGACAAAAGCTCAGTTGAGTGATAAAGCTTAAGCGATGAAACAACCCTTTGAGGAAAAAGTCCTGATCTCATGACAGATGTATGCTTTGCTTCTTCCTCTACCCTGCTCAGCTGCAGGTGCCAAGACACCCACTCTCTCTTGACTTCTAACTGCATTCCCCAAGTCATTCATTTCCTGTCTGTTGCACTCCGGAGAACATCACAGACCTATCTAGACTTTTCTCTCCAAGATTTTCTCTGACTCTCGTGCTAGCTACACTAGGGACCCCACTAAGGTCTGTTCATGCAGTGTACGCTTGCACCTGTCACATACTTCCTGATCTTTTGGAGACGAGGATGAATATAAATCAAAGCAAAAACAGGAAGTGAAAAGTCACAATGCATATGCATTACCATGCTAGCTGAAGCAATTTTTCTGTCTCTGTCCTTATTTTCAGTATCTTTAATGTGTTTGGCACTCATTTACATGCTTTGCTTAATGTCTGGTTTATTGAAAGTAGGATTCATTTATTTTTTTCAAGGAGACTTTATCTTAATAATGTGAGACTGTTCAAACAAGACACTGTTCCAGATAATTGGATTTCACAGAATGAGGACTGCACAAAATGCTCCTTTAGTTGTTCCTTTGTTGAAACATGTCTAAGATCTATTTTCTTAGCTTGGTAAACAAAATATAATAAATTGATTGACTCTTATTTGGAGATTTGGGTTCCTGCCATGCTTTAAGGCAATGGATCATTAAGCCCAAATTTATTCATTCATACAGTATTTATTATGTCCTTAATTATGATTTTCAAAAGGTAAAAAGAGTACTAAGAAGTGAACTGAATTCAGGTCAGTTAAACATGTTGCTTGATCAAAAGCATTTGGGGGGGGGGTTTAGAAAACACTTTCTTTTCTCTGCAAGGGGCTGTCCATCCCATCAAGTTGACAAACAAATCATTGCACTTCCAATAATAGAATTGTTTATGCAATTAAATAATGCTGCAATGTTATGTGCAATTTTCATGTGCAGCTAAGTAGACACCCCCACCATATTCTTTATTCATCTTGATATTTTCAAATGTGTTTTAGTTTACTGTAATTTTTAACCTTATTTTCTTAATGTAAATAACATTATGTAAGTGGATATTTGTTTTCAAACTACAACACAATCTTTACCTTGTACGGTTTTTATTAAAATTAAGTAAATACCCCCTTTACCTTACTAAATAAACTGAAAAGTCCAGGGCAGAACTGTTGCAGGCAGTCATGCCATCCGATGTTCCTGTCTCAGAAGCTTCCTTCCCTATGAGTTCAAACCTAAGAATTTGGAATTTGTTTCTAACAAAGAGAAACAGAGCAACAGCGGTATACTGATGCTTCAAAGACCAATTTCAGCCCTTGTCAGGCACTTTGATAAACTCACCTGTGATAAACTGCACCCAGTCTTCTGACTTAGAGAAGATGAGATGACAAAGACTGTTTTAAACAGGTTATTTGGGGAATAAATTCATATGTATCAAAGGATAATTAATGCTACTGTAACTTAGGTATAATATAAAATAATGTTGATAGTAGTTTATTAATATTAATTATCTCAACAATATTATTAAAATATAAAATTATACAGGATTATAATGTTAAATATAATTATATTATACTAATGGTTTAATATGAAAATTACATTTTAAAAGTTCATGGCTAGTTTATATGCAAATCAAGATTCTAAGTGGTGGTATTTGATCTTGACTGTAACCTGTGAGTTGCTTCCATTTAACCACATTTTCCTGATGAAGAAACAGAAGCATGGAGATGCATGAAAACAACAATTAAATCAAAATGTACATTCTGCATGACTGTGATGTAAGATTTCATGGAAGAAGGAAACAGTCTCCATCTCTCAGGACCACTGAGTTTCTATGAACCTCTGTGACTCTTCTTCTCACCTCTTTTACTTCCTTCACCAAGCAGTGCTGGAATTTGAACTTACTGAAGCTTATTATAGCCTCACTGTAAAATGCCAGAAGGTTTGTATCAATAGCTATGTAGCAGGCACACAGCAGGCATCTCTTAAGTGCATGGTTCAGTGTGTGCTTGCACATTGAATTCATCTGCTACCGATCATGGAATCTTTTGGGTTGCTCCTATAGCTGGACAGTGTACGGAGGTTAGTGCTACATTTCACTGGCAAACACTAATCTGAGGCTTGCATCCAGCTCATTTGCCTTCTTGAAATGATTGCCTCACACAGTCTAAGTCTGGGTCCTGCTTATGACAGAAAGATATATGGAGGTAATTTGTCATCTAATGTTTTATTCCATTGTCATTATGGAAGAGGATAAAGGCTGCAATTTCAGATCCTTTGAACTAACATGCAACGAAAATTTCTTTCCATTGAAGTACAGCCCCCTCCTGCTACAACTGTTGGGGATGTAAATCAGAGTATCCTTTATGAAGGGAAAACTGCAGAATCTGATTCAGTATTTCTATATTAATTTTCCTAACATAAAAGCTTATATTTAAAATAATACTTTATGAGCAAAAGTTTAGGTTTCATTACATCTTAATTTTGTGCTTACTTGTGTATGTGTGTATACTATACATGTGTGGGCATGTGTGGCATGGTATGTGTGTAGAGGCCATAGGAAAACTTTCAGGAGTCAATTCTCTCCTTCCACCATGTGGGTCCTAGGGATCAAACTCAAGTCATAGACTTAGCAGCAGGTATCTTTACCTGCTGAGGCAACATCGTGTTCATCTAAGAATGAAGGTTTAGAAGTAATTCATTTGCCTACCAGTAAGTAGTTGGTTAAACAAATTATATGTTTTTCCTTATAGGAATGCTACTCAGCAAAGATAATACAGGATGATCAAACAGGAAATCTCTTCAGATTGCTTACTTACAGTGATCTTAAAGATATTTTAAATATAAGAAGTTAAAAACAATAGTTGTAGTACTAAATTGATGTCACTAAAAATAGACAATGTTTGTAGGATGTTTTTGAAATATCTATACAAATTCTTTGATAGTTTTTTTTCCTTGAAAATGTGGAGCCTAACTCTATTCCCTTTGAATGTAGCAATATGTACAATTGTCTACTTGTATGAAACATAAAATATGTTAATTATCTAATATAAAAGGCACTGAAATTTTGAATAACTCTGAGGAGGAGAATATGGTTGTTATACACAGAGTGAGACATGGTTTTACTTCATATATCTTCTATTCCTGCTGGGTTTTGACCCATGTTAGAGATATTTTAGATGTAAATTCAAAGCTCATGACACCTTTGCTTGCCTTAAAGGTTTAGATTTCCTTGTGTTGGTGATGGATGTGAGTGACATTTATTATTATTATTAGTTTTTTACACCCCAACCAGAGTTTCCCCTCCCTCCTCTCCTCCAAGTCCCTCCTCTATTCTCCCTCTGTGGCCCCCATCCATTCCCCTTCCATTTCTCTCCAGAAAAGGGCAGACCTCCGATGGATATTAACCAAACAGGGCATATTAAGTTACAGTAAGACTAGGCATCTTCATATTAAGCCTGGACAAGGCAACCAGTAGGAGGGTAAGGGTCCCAAAAGCCAGCAAAAGAGTCAGAGACAGTCCTTGCTCATGCTATTAGGAGTCCCACAAGAAGACCAAGCTACACAGCTGAGACATATAAGGAGAGGGCCTAGTTCAGTCCCAGGCAGGCTCCCTGGTTGTTGGTTCAGTCTTTGTGAGTTCCTATGAGCCCAGGTTAGTTGATTCTGTGGGTTTTGTTGTGTTGTCCTTGATCTCCACTGGCTCCTACAATTCTTTCCCCTTCTCTTCTCCCTCTCTTCAGAAGGATCCCTATGCTTGGCTTAATGTTTGGCTGTGGGTCTGCATCTGTTTCCATCATTTGCTGGGTGAAGCCTCTCTGATGACAATTGGACTAGACACCAATCTATGAGTATAGCAGAATATCATTAGGAATCATTTTATTGACTCCCCTCCCCCATTCATGTGTTTGGTTCTATCCAAGTCTTTGGGGTCTCCAGCCTCTTGGTCCTGGCTCTCTGGGCAGTGTAACAGGTGGGCTTCCTCTTGTGGCATTGGTCTCGAGCTGGACCAGTCATGGGTTGGTCACTCTCACAGTTTCTGTGCCACCTTTACCCCAGCACATCTTGGAGGCAGGACAAAGGTGGAAGGTTTAGTGGCTGAGTTGGAATCTCAATCCCTCCACTGGAAATCTTGCTTGATTACAGGAGATGGCCAGTTCAGGTTCAGTATTCTCCATCAGTAGAAGTCTTAGCTAGGGTCTCCCTCTTAGATTACAGGTTTTTTCCATTGCACTAGGTTTCTAGCTTGAGGTGACATTTTTTAAAAGAGGGGTTGCTAATAATCAGTGTCCTGATAGAGCTGTGAGGTACATAGCAGCTTTCTATGCATTGGGGTAGGCTTTACAGTTGACGAGGAGAACCAGTCCACAGAGTGTGGAGCCCTAGTTGATAATATTTCTTTATTTTAGCTAAAGTGTGGAAGCTGGTTTCAGGCAAGCCAAATCAAGTCTTACATCTCTCTTTGACTGACACCTTCCTCTCCCAGGACAGTGTGGGTGCCCTTGGGCAAGCTCCCATGCTCACCAGTTAAACCCACTTCTCATCCTATGTTTTTTGGTAAGGAACACATTCTCTTTTCTGCAGAAGTCTTGTGACTTGTACAACTGCTGAGTGTTGAAACCACTTGCAGAGTCCAGAGCAGGGTGGGGGCCCAGGGAGGGGATGCAGTTACAGCTTGTTCCTGCTTAGTCATAAGAACAAGCGAGCACAGTGACCTTGGTCCCGTTCAAACACATTATTCCTTAGAAACAGATGGAACCATCTTGGATCAGGTTGTAAGCACACCACGGACTCACCTTTCCACCCATTCATAGCATTATAGCCTTATAGCATTGTCTAGGATACTCTGATGAACAAATACCGATTTTTACTGGATAGATAAAGCTATCTTAGGAATCCCTTGTTAGCTCACGTATAAACCATAAATTTGGAAATCAGTGTCATCTATTAGGCATCGAAATTCCTGAGGGCTGAACTTGCCAACACACCTAGAGTAAGACCGGACACTTTGAAAAATTCAAAAAGCCATTTTGAATGATAGAATAAAGAAATGCTTCCAATTTTTAACTATAAAAAGAAAACAGTAGATGCCCCAGAGTTTAAACCAGTCATTTTGCTCATAATCTGATGTTGATTATATAGTTGGAATATAAAGTTTGTAAATGCACAATGTTTTTTTTTTTTTCCCATTTTGTCTACTGGTAGATCAAGTACCCAAGTGTCCTCACTGTTCCACCTCCTCCCTCACCACAGCACTTGTTAACTTAACTGTGGTAGCATGACTTTACTTGCCCTTTCTTTGTCTTCATTGGCATGGCTTTGCCAATCCAGGAGACTCTTGCCAAAGCCTGAAACTTGATTGATTATTCTAAGTTCCAGAGAGACTTAAACTCTGTACCAGAAAACATTGGCAGTTAATTCACAGAGTTTTGAATCTCTCACCACAGCTGTCCTCTTCTTGCTCTTTCTACCAATTCTAAATTGTTACTCAATTCCCATCAGGTGTCCCTCATTTCCTGACCCTCACAGACCCTCATGTCAAATTTCTAAATCTCTATACATGTTGACTCTGCTGTCCTTATTGGAGACTTGATTGAAGCTTGGTTAAAGTGGTGTGTTCCTTACCAATCAATGAACTCAGTGACTTAACCTGATCCTGTCAACAGGTTATGGTATTGTTTGAATAGAGACGATGATTGATATTCTCAGTAGCATTAGGTACTCAAGAGTATTTACTTAAAGAATGAGTATAAACTATGCAACCACATGTGATGGGACTTTCAGAGCACTACTACCCCAATCATGATGCAGTCTGGGAACACTGACGTGTCACATTGTAAGTATTAGCATGCTTCTGGAACTCCTTACTCAATGTCTGCATATCCACTGTGTATTCCTGATTTGAAATTACTTTTCTTAGCTTGAACAAATGAATGCAAGTCAGTGGTTTAGGAGAGAATGTTTACGGACCCCTTCTCTTAAAATGACAGAGAGCTTGTTTCAGATTTTCACAGTAGATAGCTGAGTCTCCCTTGCTGTGGGGTGTTCCAGTATGTTAAATGTGTTGCTCTGATTGGTTAAAATAAAACACTGATTGGCCAATAGCCAGGCAGGAAGTATAGGTGGGACAAACAGAGAAGAGAATTCTGGGAAATAGAAGGCGGAGGCAGAGAGAGTGGCCAGCGCCATGACAAGCGAGATGTAAGATAAGCAACGAGCCACGTGGCAATTTATAGACTAACAGAAATGGGTTAATTTAAGATATAAGAACTAGATAGCAAGAAGCTTGCGATGGCCATACAGTTTGTAAACAATATAAGTTTCTGTGTGTTTACTTGGTTGGGTCTGAGCGTTTATGGGCCTGGTGGGCGAGAGAGATTTGCTCTGACTGGGCCAGGCAGGAAAACTCTAGCTACACTCCTTTACCACTCTTTTCCAGGAACAAAGATGCTTTCCTGGGGAATTTTCTAAACTCAAACAATGCTTTCTCTGTTTTGTCTTTAAGGCACCCGCAGCACAGAAGAAACCATGCTATCTGATTCACACAGTTCTGACTTCCAATTGTAATCCACCCACCAGTACACACTGCCAGCCAGAAAAACCCCAAAGGAATGCATTATTTACAGGAGGGGAAAGAAATAAGGCTAAAAGCACTTTGTAATAAAGAATTTAAGTTTGGGAAAGTTCCAGTGTCCACTGGAAGTACATAGAATATCAATATGTCAGACTCTTCCCACAGAGACCAGGTTCCTGGGGCTGAATTAGAATTGCCATATTAACCCAACATGTAGAAGCAAGCACTTGCCATAATATCCCAAGGTGAAATACTTATACATGTCTGGCTTTGTTCTATTTTCTGTTTGGGAGATTTTTGGTTGATTTTAGAATTTACTTGGAGAATGCACAAAGCTCCAGGAGTTTAAATCAGACATAATTTAAACTTCTGGATTTTTTTAAAAATTATTTTTGTTCAAGGCATTCAAAATTGAAATGCAAAGTGATCCATATGTACCATCTTCTTTACTCTTTTCTCACAGGACCAAATGTTGTATTAGTCATCAGGATCTTGAAAAATATCTTAACTATCCGGCTGGAGTTGGAGCTATGGTGAAAGAGGAGGTCAGAGCTCCTGCAGGTTATATTCTTGAGCGGGGGTTGGGTAACATCGCTGTCATTGTATTACATGCTGCTCATGAGAGGCACCCATGCACTGCAGTATCCTATTTGAGCCTTTTCCAAAGAGCTGGACAAGTTCTCAAGAGACAGCACCATGAGGTAGATCCCAGACACTGTTGCCGCTTCCCAGCCTCAGGGAATTCTCAGTCTGCAGAGATCGATGATTCTAGACCTAAGGAAAATTTCAGAATTAAACAATCCTGCCTGTGCTTGTCCAGGTAGTACAGTTTTGACAAAAACTCTCTGAATTAGTTATGAACTCAGCACACATTTTGATCATTGGTTTCTCCCTTTCATTAGATTGTTTTTCAAATGTCTTCTTTTTCTAATCTTATGCCTGTCTGGGTCTTGGAAAAAACAAAAGCAAAACTATAAACTCTCTTGTTAAGATTTCTCTTTCTTCTTTCTGCCCAACACTTTTACTTGCTCCTTTCTTCAAAGGAAACAATTCCTTTAGTTTTACTTGCCATTCAATAGTGTAAATGCAATAATTTTTTGAATCAGCATAGTGACAACACATAAGGGCCATTTGCAAATACAATTTATAGTTTATTGTTTCAGGACAGTCAAGCAACTTGCTGAAGGTTTCATAGAGGTTGGTGGAACAGATATGGCAAGCCCGTGTATCTACAACCCCTAACCATGACACTGAATTGTCTCTTCTGTCTTAGAGACACTGCACAAAACATGGGAGATGGAATTCACATACTGAAAACATTTTCCATGACTTTTTGCTACATCTATAACCAAGAAAACCACAGAGAAAAAGCAACAGCATTTGGCAAACTTCACAGCTGTAACCAAAACAAGCCCACAGATCACAGCCACAAAATACAATATTAGTAAAGTATTTGCTGCTTTTGAGTGGGCCATTCTGTGGGAAGGATTATGCAGCCCCAATATGTCCTATGGCATTCTCCCAACTGTTATCATTTAAATTTATAGAATTTATAGGAACTAGACAGAAAGAGAGGAAAATCCCAAACTGATTTTTACAGTCCTGTTAAGAAAAATATTCATGGGGCTGGAAAAATGGCTCAGAGGTTAAGAGCACTGGCTGTTCTTCCAGCAAACCCAGGTTCAATCCCAGCACCCACATGGCAGCTCCCAATTGTCTATAACTCCAGTTTCATGGAATCCAGGACCCTCACACAGACATGCATGTAGGCAAAACATGAATGCACATAAAATAAATTGTTTAAAACAAAGAAAAATATTCACCAAAATAAATTATACCACTCTATCAACAGTTTGAATAACAAAAGGCCACATGTCACCTTGAGAGGTTGATTTCAAACAGAATTGACTAGCTAGTTCCTGGCACGTACACTTAGGCATCTTCAGATGACTGTCAGAATGGAGAATCATTCTCAAAGGCAGCTTTAGCTAGCTCTGGGATACAGCAAACTTACATATTTGAAAATGAAAGAGTAAGAAAGGCAGAAATAAATCACAGTTTCTCTGGGACATGTGGATAATCTGTCCCTCTTGCTCTTTCTTGGAAAGAAATAAGGAATAGAGGAAAGAGAAAGAAAGAGGAGAGAGAGAGGGATGATTTTCTTTTGTTTGTTTTTGTTGTTTTGTTTTCCTGAGACAGGGTCTCACCATGTAGCTCTTGATGACCTAGAACTCACTATGTAGACCAGGCTGGCCTTGAACTCATAGAGATATGCTTGCCTTTGCCTCCTGAGTGCTAGGATTAAATGTATGCATCATTATGCCTGGCATCATATGGAAGAAAATTCAGATGCTTATTTCCCTTGATCATTAGTCTTTTTTTTTTTTTAACTCAATAATACCATAGGATATGTTTAAAGTGAATTTTTTTTATCTTAATCTTGGGGCTAAAGTTGATTGAAATATTTAAATTATTCAAATAATATATGGATTATGGGTTTTTAATCTTGATTGATTGGGAAGTGAATATTGATTGTACAAGTGAAAACATGATGCCACCATAGCCAGGAAGAAATGGTATTTTGTGGGATGTTCGGTATGCTGTGAATGTGTTGCTCTGACTGGTTGATAAATAAATTGCTGATTGGCCAGTAGCCAGGCAGAAAGTATAGGCAGGATAAACAGACAAAGAAAATTCTGGGAAGTGGAAGTCTGAGTCAGTAGATGCCATCCCACTGTCCAGGGAGCAGCATGTAACGGCATACAAGTAAAGCCATGGAAAAATATCTACCATAAAATGATGTGCTTCATGATGCTGGCAGCAATTTTATGCACCTCATGTTTTTATCATATTAAAAACCACATAGTGATGTACCTTTACTGTGAATAAATATATTCTATGATATTTACACAACAATGAAATTGCCTTCTGAAGCATTTTAGAATATATACAAGCCATTTAATGATACACATATTCCAACATCTGTCTGTAGAAGAGTTTGAATCTGTTTAAAGTGTTTTGAAGAATCTGCGCTGCTTGATCAAATAAAATCCATTTTTACCCTGAAGTCCCAGACTTTTCCATTATATTTTATGATCATTATTTTTTCCAAGCATATTTTTTTAAGTATGATAATTGCCTGTTACTGCATTTCTTATCTTCTGCTTCTTTGGTGAGAACTGAGTTTCCTATAAAAAATATCCTTCTAGAATATTCAGTCATAAGACTCAGAGGCAACAACATTATTTATTTTCCAGTTACCTGGAATAATCTATCAATCTAATCATATAACTCAGTTCAGTTCAGCAAGAAGATCAAAATTCTCCTTCGTTTGTACTTAGGCAATGTTGGACTGCAGCTACTAACTGATGCCTTACCATATGCACCCTGACTTTGAAACCAGGAGAGTGGAATTACACCCCAGCAAAGTGATATCCTCACTATGCAACTGCTTTTGTGTTCATTGTTATAAAAGAGCAACTGTATTCTCAAAACCTGGTTTCATGAATGGCCCAAAACTGATGAATGTTACGCTCTTTACAAAGTAAGTCTGTTCTTTTCTGAGGTCTTCACCTTTACTTCCAACAGGAACCATTCTTTAATCCTGATCATTTCCAGCACATACAACCTTTAAACTGAGTTGCTATCTCATGGAGGAAATTGTGTTTTATCATTCACATGAATGGTAACTTTAAACTGTTACATTCCTCTTTAAAGATAAAGGAAGGCTGAGGGTAATATACTGCAAAACAAATCTAAATTGCAAAAAGCAAGACATTTACAGAAAAAGATAAAATATAGAAAAATTAAGAATAGGGTTTTGTTTGTTTGTTTCTTAGGGGAGTGTGTGTGTGTGTGTGTGTGTGTGTGTGTGTGTGTGTGTGTGTGTGTGTGTGTGTTCAGGAGCTCCGTGCTCCATTCATCAGAATTGTCAGCATGTCCACACAAGTAGGAATAATGGTTTTTGACTTTAGCCGGTGATAACCATAGGCTACAGAGCATGATACTGACAGAAACTTGGTAACCTCAGGCTCTGCTGACTTTGGTTTAAACCTTCGATTTATAACCAAATTTTCCTAACAATACTCATGCAAAATAGGAATCTCATCTGAGATTTCTCAGTATTATCACAGGAAATGATGGGAAGAACAAAAGGAGCAAGGTAGGCAGATGGGTTTGAAGAGTGGGAGGCAGCTGCATAGAACTCTTGGGTGCAGGCAACCCATTTAGACTCAGCTGAGATGTGGCAATGATCTCCAGAGTACAAAATACCCAGAATACCAGGTGTTGGTAGAAGAGGTAGGAGCAAGCTGTGACAACAGCATAGTCTCAGGGAGGGGCGTGTTATGATTTTCATTCCTAATCAAGTATATTTCCTCCCTTAATCATGCAAGAGCCAAATTCACTGTTATTTCCACAGTTGAGAATTTTTTAGGAGATGTGGAGTAAATGAGTGCCTCTGAGTCACTTATAATCAAAACAGAGACATCCCATTAAGAAGATACTTATTTTCTCTAGTGGGGTTCCACTTCTTTGGCAATATTTGTTATTACACTCAGCTAATTATGTGGATGTAGTACACTGGAATAAGCATATTTGGCTATTCTTATTAATTAATTGATGATTTCCCTAAAGGTACACAGAAGTATCTCACATTCCCATTAAACATTGTAGTGATGCCCATTAGCTCACCCCATTGCATAGTATAATTATTTGTCCTCTCTTTCCCAAGATTATGAACACCTTGAGGGCATGCAATCTTTCTTCATAAGGATTAATATTTATTATTGAACACTAATAATCCAGAATAACCTCAGTGTCAGTTATTAATCTTAAGCCTCACAAAACTTTTAAAATGGTATTATAAATATTTTCACTTAAAATTTGTTACATTTGTGTGTGTGTGTGTGTGTGTGTGTGTGTGTGTGTGTGTACATGCCACAGAGCATGTGTGAAGGTCAGAGGACAACTGGTGGGAGTGGTGGGAGTGGGTTCCTTCCACCATGTGAGTCACAGGACTAGTTGTCAGGCTTTCCCCACTGAGACGTCTCACTGGTCAGGGCAGTTTCACTTTAAAGAATAATACACTTGTAGTCAGAAAGTCGAATTTACATGAAGGCATAAAGTAATCTGGGTAGCAATAGACATATAACATGCATCCTATTTTGCAAGTAGTATTGCTATGAATAACTACGAGGTTCTATCTTAGTTGTCTACAAGCAAGAGATTTTATTGAAGGGTATTGTTTACTATATACTGAAAGTGTATCTGTTTATGATTTTAATTTTCTTTATAGTCCAATAATGTAAATACTCATATTGTTTCTATTTGATGAGAAAACAAGCAGACAGATGTTCAGTGACTGACTCATTTTTACATAATAAATACTTAGGTTCTCAGATCTCTGACCATCTGGCTCCAGAGTTCTCAGCCTAGCACTGTGGCATAATGGGCTTCTGGAATACCTCTAGGATGAGAGTGTACAGGGTGACTAGGTATTCATTGAACTCCTCCCTCACAACTGAACCCATGGGGTGCACTTGTCTTCGGTTATCCCACTTTGCCTCACTGAATCCAAACAAGAACAATACTGGACTCTTCATTTACAAATGTGGCTCAGCTAGAGCTGAGACCTGAGCACTGTTTAGCTGAGTTTCCTGGTAAATGAGTTAAAACTAGAAATAAATATGTTTTTCATTGCATGATAGAAAAAAGTACATCTGACAGGAACAAAACTCCCCACCCCAAGCTTGGTTCAACAAATCAATCTTACTGCAAGATATGGTAGCTCATAGTTGTGTTCAAAAAGCTTGGGGGAATCACTACAGATTCAAGGCCAGGCTAGTGGACAATGTGAGACCCTCAAAGAAAGAAAAAAACAATGATCTATTGCTTGATTGATTTCAAAACAATCTTCAAGAAAAAAGTGTCCTCTTTCTTCGACATTACCAGGCTTAGGAGCAGTCAAGTGATGGGTGACATTCTGAAAGTACAGCTCAGCTCTCAGTTACCTTTATCATTCCAAACCCAATTCTTCCAGGCTCCCTCTCTTTGTGAATCTTAATTCAAATATTCTGTTACTGTATGATACTGTTTTGTAAAGGCTGTGTAGTTTGTGATGTATATTAATTCTAATTTACTTATTAATTCATTCATTCATTCCACAAAAGATATGAGCCTCACCCCTATATCTAGAATTGTGAGTACTGGGGAATCAAAAGGAGGCAACACACATGATCTCTTGGTACAATAACTTGATAATGGCCGTAACTAGTCTGAGGGACAGCTGAGTGACATTGGTCTGTTTTATACTAGTTTTAGATATATTTTGTGCTCAAAATATAAGGCATGCTTTACATTTCAACAAATGGGGAGGAGAAACCTTTCATCTCCCCAGTACCTTGCACTGTGGCATGGGTTCATGTCACATGGAAAGAGTCAGATCTCATTTGTAAATTTTCTGTCTGAAGACTTTAGAAAGATCTATATAAAAGGTGAGTGTTTCTCTCAACATGAAAGGCCAGCTATAACATGTTTACAAGCTTGAGCCTAGAATAAAGGAAAGATCTGGACACCAACTTATCCCTGCTTCTGTCAATGCTTTGATTGGGCTGTGGTCATTCTTCTTTGACTTATTCCAAGTAATTTCATTTTGACAAATATTCAGGGTCAAACATAGGGATGCCATTAGGTGAGTCTTAACTGTCCCCCTGCTTCAGCAAGTATGCCAAGTGGTGCTCAAATTGACACAGTTCCATGGAGGTATATGTGATTATGCACAATTCTTGAGTCTACCCCTATGATGTCATCCTCTTCTTTTCATTCAAGAAAGCACAGAGTAATTAATTTTAGTGGCGGTAATACTATAGTGATAAACTTAAAGTAAGTTCTAATTATTTAAAAGGCATTGGGGGACAGCAGGATGGCTCAGTGGATAAAAGTACTTACTGCCAAACCCGAAGACCTGAGTTAGATCTTCTAGTCTCTCAGGGTTGACAGAAAGAACTGATTCTTGAAAGTGGTCCTCTGACCTCTACACAAACACGGTGGTACGTGCATGCTCACACAAACAAATAAATGTAACAAAAAGACTGTGACTGTGAGCTGTTTATTTACCAATTAAAATACCAAATATTCTTAAAATTAAAGGTGAGAATGTATCACAGCTTTTTATTGTACTGACAGTTTAAAACACCATTATTTAAGCCTTTGTTAACACATTCAGAACGGTCTGTATTACTGATTTTGCTTTTGCCTCTATTATTTCCTTGTTTTATTTATTTTAGGATTAAACTGATCTTGTTTTCTTTAGGATTCTAAATATAGGAATATTTTGCTTTTTATTTTCTAATACTTTGAAACTTTAAATGTCACTGACATTGCTTTAGATACAACTAAAAAACTTTTGTTGTATTTTCATTAACCTTTAGTTCAGAATATTTTCTTTATAACATTTTGTTTCATTAATTAGTTGATTATAAAGGTTGGATATTTTCCAAAAGGGCCTTTTATTATTCAATTCTAACTTAATTCTGATATAGTAAGAGAAAGTCCTGTGTATGATTTTCATTCCTTTAAAGTTGGTGGGATTTGTCTATGGATTACTTTTTCTTAATGATCATTCCATGTACCATTGAGTAAAGTGTATAAATTGAATTGCTGAATTTATATACTTATTCATTTTTAATCACCATTTCATCTTAATTTTTCAAAATTAAGATTAAATATTTTTAACTATAATAATTAATTTGTAATTTCTCAATTAAATGTAAAATTAGCTTTGTGCATTTTGAAAGTTCATTATGCAACTCATACATATTAAGGAAAGTACACAGGATACCTAAAGCATGGTAAAGAAAAGAGCCTCCTTAACAAGTACTGGGAACATTTCCACATGTAGAACAGCTACTTCTCATACTACACAACAATCAAACTGGGTCTCAATGACCTTAATGTAAGCCCTGACACAGTAACTGTTGTGGAAAAACACCTCAGATAGACACACACACAAGGAAATGTGAAAAGGCATTCAACAAGTCAGGGAATTAAAACAAGAATTGACAGTAGAAATTGTATGAAATTAAAAAGGAAAAAAAAAACTATCAGAGTGAAGAGACAGCCTACAAGATAGGAGTAATGTCTGATGTTCACCAAATATTATAAATAAACCTTTATTAGAACACATTCATGCTCATTACATTACCCGCTATCTAGAACCATGTTCATTCTATAATTTCAGAAATCAGCATTTGCAAGACAGATTGCCCTGTAGACGAGAAAGTATTTGCTTATTATCTGGTTCTTTAAGGAAAAAATATACTGATTTCTACTAAAGAGTAGACTCTATCATAAGATATGGCTTTTAAACAATAGAATGTCCAGGGTGTTTGAGCTACTTCAAATCTGAAACCTTTTACTTTTTGTTAATCGAAATTTCAATGTGGTGTGACCCAAATTCTGCTTTCAGCCCAATGCTTCCCCAGGGCTGTTCTCTGCCAATCATTGTACATTGATGTCTTACATATAGGATTCACTATTTTTTTAAAGACTGACTGGGGTTTTTACACATAATTTCCAGTTTCTTCTTTTCTACTTTTCTTTCCTTTCCAGTTATCAGCTTCAGTAGCCTAGCCCTAGTGCTTACCTCCAATCTGATCCTCCATGAGTACACTTTACAAATTAGCACCCAGTCTAGAACACCAAAAGATTTTCAGTATTCAAACAGCAACAATGCCTTGAATATGCAACACATATTGGTAGTTCTTGTATCCCAACAACCCATAACATGCATCTGTTTGGTAACTGACCAGCATGCAAGGCCCCTGTAGAGCAACAGAATGCTATGAGATTGTTTAAAGTCTTAACTGTACCACCACATAAAAACAGAAAAAAAAATGTAATACATCAAAGGCAAAAATCTGATAGCCTTATTTTAATATTCCATGTAATTCTTATGAAAATGAAATTGAAAAGAATGAATAAATGTATCAAGTGATACCAGGTTCATGGAAATTAATTCAGCTTTCAAAGAGGAACATTTTAATTATACCTCTTGTGTTTAGAGGTTCAAATTCTAAAGTTAAACTATAATTTTTTGCTATATGCTAATGTTTATATTTTTCTCACAGTCAGTTAGTTTAGATTTTTGTGTTGCTATTTATTTGATTATTTATTAATTCATTTTTTTCCAACACTTTTTTTCCTAAGGCACACTGTTCATATAATGCATAAGAACTATATAAAAGTAACGGGGAAAACTTTGGTTTTGTTTTTTGTTTATTTGTTTGTTTGTTTTTTGCTAAATAAATGCCAAAAGACATCTTGTGGATTCTATTTGCTCCTAAATGGTTCCATGGGAATTCATCAAAGCTAGCAGCCATTTACCTGCCTCCTAAATCAGTCAATCCCACATAGTATGAAGAAGTTCCCCAAAGAGATTTTTGAGTCACTTTAATTATGTTTTTACTCTCTGTTTCATTGGGCATAAGCATGCTGACTTTGGTTGCTATTAAAATAGAAATTAACTTTCAAACAGAAGCTTTAGTCTGATTACACAGCCCATCAACTGACAGAAAATGACATAAACTCTTTGAAGGAAAAAATACAGTTCTTGTAGACACTCAGGTCACATCCCACCCTTTCATGACATTCAGCATAAAAAAAGTCCTTTCTATATAATTGCTGAAAGCATCATTAACATATTCTTTATATAGAAGCAAGATATGACCAGAATAACTTTTAGTACCTTTGAAATTGTTTTAAATTTGAAGCTAAGTGGGGTTCTTTAGTCATTTCATCCAAAAGACGTCTGATGTTCAATGATTCCATCAAAGAAGGAGGACTGAAATAATAGCTGCATGATTTTAAAATGTTGGGCAACCTTCATACTCAACAGAAATGCTAAACCACCTATTAATGTAATCATTCTCTTTGATTGCACCTACACGCATTTTGAATATTGCTATGGAAACCAGGGAAACTGCCCTTAGTAAGAACTAATGAAGCTTAAAAACATATATTTTAAAACCATCTGCAAACAATAGCCTCCAAATCAAAAGTTCTGGAAACAGTTTCTCTCTTTTAGGATCCTAAATGTAGGTAATACCATTCAACCGCCTAGCAAATAGGTAGCGAATATTTCTTTATACTGGAAGATAACTGAATAGACATGGTTGTTTCCTGTATGACTTTCTGATTATTCTCAACTTGGATGGGGCCAAAATGAGAACAACCAGGAATACAAGACAAGGGTCATCTGAGTTCAAATTCTTCCAAACCATGCAAACAGGAAGTTCTGGTAATCCCATGAGAAATTAGTTATATTTGTTGAAGCAACAGCATTTAGGAATAGACTTTATGCTAATTGATTTTCTTCTTTCAGTAGCTGAAAGAGGTATGTGTGTGAGAGAGGTGAATGGGCCCATACAGCTTTAAAAAGCACTGGCTTGGCGGGGCTGGGTACAAGCTGTGGGGTTCTTGGAGAAGCCTCTTTCAAGCACCTCATTGTAATATAGGATAAGCATTCATAATGTTTATAAAATGAACAAAAAGAAGCTGAACATGAACAAAGAAAAGAATATCACGTTTTAGCAAAAGAGATCATATCACTGACAAAGTTTACAGTTCAGTTAGCACCAGGGAAGGATTTTAAACCTATAAACAGACAAGGACTTAATGCATGTGCTGTTGTCTTAGTATCATCTAATGATATTGTGATTTTGCAAATGTTCTAGGAGAAAATGAAGGTCAATGCACATCTCCTGAACACTGCATGTCTTCTCTCGATTTGGTTACTCAGGCCTAAGGATTCAATTCCAGTGTCTTCAGGCCAAGAAATAAGACAACATTTTACTAGGTAGCATGCTTCCCATGTTGCAGTATTTTCTTGGGATACATAAAGAATCTCTTGTACTGCCTTGAACTATGATATTCCATGCCAAATGAGATTGAAATTTCAAAGTATGATTGTTTTTTGGACTCAATTCTTGTGTTTCAAACTCAGATTCCTTGTATTCACGGCAGATTGAACTGTATTGTACACAGCCACATTCTCAGTCTAGTTCCTTCTAACACTCCAGGCCCTGACACTAAACTCCTGTCATCAGGCCAGGCAGGATCCTTTCTTGTGATGAGCTTCTTCCTGGTCCTTCTAATCTTGAGTATCTGCTTTGTCATGGACACACCAGTTCATTAGATTTATAGAAACCAGTACACTTTTGAGGAGAGGCTTTGAGATTTGCACTCAAATGGCTTTATAAGTCCCTGAATAAAAGCATGAGGTTCTATAGACAGGTATGACATGTATGTGACATCCTTCACATTCACCACTAATATCATAGATGATCATGGAATCATATAGTATTCTCTTATCCTTAGGATTTATGCCTTATCCCCTCTCCTGAGTTAAAAAGACCACTTTTTAATATGCACCAAACAAACTCTAAAATGTAATATATTATCCACATCTCTTAAAATAATGTTAGCAATTTTTAAATCATTTGAATTGTTATTGAAACAAACCTAGTCCAAACCCTAAAGTTTGAAATAGTTTCTGCTATGGTTTGGCATTGATATCAAGTTGACATCAAGCTGTCAACTGCTAAAGCTTTTAAGTATAGTAATTATATTTTGAAAAGACAATAGCATTCTCTACACTACTTTAATGTGGAGGAAAGTCTACCGCTAATGATGCAGGCATACAATTGTCAAAATATGGAGCATATTTGGGAAGGAGTTTTATCCTTGTATTTGATTAGAGAAAGAGTAGAAACTTCGAGACTAGCTTCATTTCATTTCTTAACAATTTTATGCAGAAAGTCATGCTGGTAAGTTGCTTATAATGGTTTTTTATTCTTATATATTATGGAATTTTATTTACTTTAACTGATTCATAATATGATTTATATTGACTGTCTACTTGTCAGGAGCTGCAATCACCTAGGAGAAGTACCAGGAGCCATGGATCCTAGTCTTGGATCAGCATGTAACTACATGTCCAACAGAGTTCCTTGGGACAAGGCACCTGAGGAAATGGACTCTCACTTGGCAAGGACCAGTGGTCCGTGGGACAGTGTAGGAATTTGCAAAAGTCGTGAAGCTTGCAGGCTCCTTTCTCTCTCATTGTATTGGGCTGTGTTTTGTCTTACTTTGTCAGTCACACATGTAACAGCTGTCGTTCCCCTGGAAATTCGGATCCTCTTCAAATATTTCCCTCTAAGATTCTGCAGGGTGTTAATTTTTCTTAAATCTCTTATCTAGAATTACTAACTACAACTCTCAACCTTGGGAACTTTTCTGACTCAACGGAGATAGTTAGGTACATATGAGAAAACAACACTCGGAACATCAACCATGTTTCACAGTTTGGGAAAGGAGAGCAAGACATGCATACGCAGACTAGGAAGAAAGCTTCAGGAATACACATGGTGCCAACTGTTGAGAGTAAGTTCCCTGGATACCAACCATAGACTCATTGGTAGGATCTGGTATACTCCAAGAGGAAAAAAAATACAACACAAAATGTGGGATGGATAGATTTGTCTTTACCGTAAATAAGAGCTTATATTGGTGGAAGTGATAATGAGGTGGGAAAACAGTGTTTTATCAAAGTCTTCCTTTTATAGAGAGATTGAAACATGGGACCCTCTTGTAGAAAAGCAAACTGTGAAAATATATCTTGTGGACATGAAAGAATTGTCTGGGTATAAATATTGTTGTATTTAAAGCATTGTGTCTATGTCTATTACTTTTTAACTTTGTAACCGCAAGTAGCTGCCAACTGACATAAATGCTGTGAGAACAGGATGTATCTGGCTTGATATTTAGTTAAGCCTGCAAAAATGCTGAACTCTCTGTCTAGAGTTAGGTTATGCAGGGGGTGGGAAGGTGTATTTGGGGAACTATAAAGAGGAACAATGGGGGCTTTCATAATGATCGTGATGTATTCCTTAAACTGTGATGTATTTCTTAAAGTAATAAATAGAAGCCAATAATAGAACTGTTCATGTAACCCTGGTGAGAAAAACTCTGTTTGAGTATAAATAAAGATGGCCTGAACTATTTGGGGCCACTAGAGTGCAACCCACTTGATGGCCAGAAGTTTTCCATGCACCAATGACACTTCCCCATCTCAGGACCTGAACCTGAGCCAAGGCTGGACCCAGGCAGAGAAGAGCCTTTGTGCATGCCTATGAGGGCTTTTCTAGGTTAGCTTAGCCTCTGAGAAAACTTGGGAGGGATTTTCTTGATTTAGTATGTTGAGGTAAGAGGGCCTACCCTAAATGTGGGAAAGACCATGTCATGGATCCTGGACTGCATGAGAGAAGACAATGGACACAGCAGAAGCATTCATCACTCTGCTTCTTGACCACAGACACCATTTGACCAGCTGCCTCAAGTGCCCGCCTCTGTGACTTCCCATTATGATGACTGTACTCTTGAACAGTGAGGAAAAATAAACCCTTTCTTCTTTAAATTGCCTTTTTTGGAGTATTTTATCACAGCAACAAGAAAAGTAACAAAGTCAACTGAGCAAAGAAAAAAAAGTGGCAAATAATTGTCATATTTGACCTTTGAAGTCTTGCAATGACTACAGTGGCCATTACGTGAATTAAACAGTAAATAGATAGCTACTACATAGCACTGTTCTAATGTTTAAATGCAAAAAAAAAAATGTTTAAATGAAGAAAATGATTACTGAGGCTTTTAAAAGCATCACTGTCCGTAAGCAGACATTCACATATCTTATAAATAGTAAAATAATAATAATAATTCTGAGCTACTTAATAATATTCAGATGTTGGGAGAATTTTGTCCTCCCAATTTACAGGTGGTGTGTGTCGCCAGCTGTGTGGATTTGCATTGGGTCTCTAGTCCAGCACCTGTTTAATGGACCTTCCTGCATAGCAGAAGCTGGTAAAGAGTATCTAAAATTAAAACATAATATACTTTACAGCTATAATATTGAAACAGTTCACTTTTTAATAATTTCAAAAACATCATGTAAAAGCAATTTTCTGAAAGATTGTTAAAAAAAAAAACCTACTAGTTATTTAAGTGAAAATTGAGGATACATTCACTTTATGTGAACATCTGGTAACTATAAGATTTGTCATCCATCTTTTGTTCTGCTTAAGGAGACTAGTGTGAATTGTCTTTTCTGTTAGAGTTCTGTTGTACCCATTACTCTACAGCAATACCTGGTTGAGGTAGAGGTTATTGTTTATATTGTAATTTTTGCTCTCTGAACACACAGAGTAGGCCCACTTGTCACAAATTTGGTCTCCTACAGGAGGGCATGACACCTCTCCACACACTCTGGGTCTTGTCCATCTCCACATTGCTTTGGAATACGCTTTACAGGTGTTTAGATGATTTTAGTCCAGCTAATTCCTGGTGGCCCACAGTATGAAACCTCTGAATTGGGCACAGTTCAGAATTAGCCACCTAAAGGGCTTGGCACACTGTAGGCATTAGGAATACACAGTAAAGCTAATGGGTCAATTACGATTATTTCTCCAATTATTTCCTTTGTTTTCATATATGAAACATTTAGATTTCAAAATTTCATATCTGTTCCAACAGGTCTGTCTTGCTGATTTCAATAAAGGCTTTCAAATCTTTATGATAAAAATTCTATAAATATAAAAGTACCTCAAACTTGTCATATCATCTAAAATAAACTAACAAGTTTTATACTGCCTATATGATCATAGTACAGCCTTTAAAACCTTTAGTAAGACATTGTAATTACTATTTAGAATTCTCCAGATTCTAAGCAACAGTAAAAAATTTTAAAGTACACTAAGCAAAATAGCAAACCACTAAAAACATTGAAGAGGTATGTGTAAACTTAAATGGAATTCTTCATTAGTTTACATGGCTGATTTGGCAATCTTGTTAGAAGCTGGCTTTCAGATCAAATCCCTGCATATTCTTGGATTAAGAGCTCTTTAACTGACTCTGAGCCACTCACATTTTAGAGGTTGGATGTGGTGGGCCACATCCAACAGAACATCTGGACTAGACACCTATAAGGCATGAGTCATAGTCCAGTATTCACACCAGCAATCTCCTAAACTTTGAAGTCACAACTGTAGAGCTGGAGGGTAGCCCAAGTGCCTGGAGAGGCCTCAAGTAGTCCTGCCACACTAGAGTAGTTTCTTCTTTTCCCTTCTACAGTTGTGTGAGGCATAGCTCATAAATTAAAGGTACACTCTGTTTCCTTGTTATGTTATACAACTGTTCTGACAAAGGCCATAATCTAGACAAATATTCTTCAGCAAAGCTCATGATATCACCAGTATTTCAGGAAGATATTCTGTTATTCATACCAAGCAGGCAGAAATAAGAGTGATGTCTTTATTCTGTCTCTTAGCTTTATGGAATGTGTGTGTGTGTGTGTGTGTGTGTGTGTGTGTGTGTAACAGAGACAGAGAAAGAGAGAGAGAAGCAGAGACAGAGAGACTAAGAGAGATACAGAGAGAGAGAGAAGCAGAGACAGAGAGACTAAGAGAGATACAAAGAGAGAGAGAGAGAGAGAGAGAGAGAGAGAGAGAGAGAGAGAGAGATTTACAATACATAAAATTTCCAAATATATCTACAAAATTTCAGAAATGACTGCATTGGTGACATACAAATAATAGTTCATCCACCTATATTGAAAATGAAAGCAACTAAGGACCTTTTCAGAGACTGCATACAAATTCCAAGTTCAAGGTCTCTGAATAATGTGCATGCCCCCTTGTCTCTCCAATGAAAAGTTAAGATCTCTTCTGGTAAGTCTGCTAGCAAACCCTAACAAAGTACTCACTTAGGAAGAGAAGGTTTAAACAGCATACTAAGCTCCTTGAGCATCAAACATACCATCTTCTCTCTTGCATGAGGAAGATGAAGGTCCATTCCCAAAGGAGGGGATCTGCTGACAAGCCAGTCTACTTGCTCTCAGGTTCACTCCTCCTTCTCCTACTGGATTATGGTGCAATGTTGGAGTGGCCTGTGGGAAGATCTCTTTTGATCATTCCTACTTGTGTAGGTTCAGGAACCAGGAGATGACATTGGGTTGAGAATCTGAGGACTCTAGTTACTGGTCTTGTGCTTTATTTTGGTTTTCCAATTTCAGGATGTGAATATTATTTAATTGAATTGTTGCGATGAGTTGGAGGACAAATCCAAGGTGAAACACTGAATCTGAATCCTGCCTTATCTGCTGTCACTCAGCTGGTGTCTATTGTTACCCTTAGCCTGACACTCATTTTGTCAGGCTAATCTGAGCCAATTGGCTGTACTGAAGGGCCACGCTGCAGTATGTCTTATACCAAGACACCATTTCACAATAATGCTTAAGAGTGGGCATAATTTTGTTTTTAAGAAGTAAATATGTCAGTACTTCTAATCATTTTGGTGTTTGGAAGGACTTAAAAATCCATGAAAGTCCAGTTTTCTGGTTCTCCCTATGTCTTATTTCATTGTGCTTCTTGCTTTCCTGTCTTTCTCCTCATTAACTGTAAACAATAGGTCAGAAGACCCACTTTTTCAACCACCAAACGCTTGTATTATGTGCCTCCCAGAGACCTTGAGTCTCAGCATGTGGAGACCAGGGTCCTCTTAGCAGTGCTGTACATCAACTGTTTCCAGATATGTCTGTTGTTACATATTTAGTGTTTTAAAGATGTCACTCAGGGCCATAAGAAATGACTAATTCCAGCATTCTATCATTCTTCTGTGACTTAATATTTTTTATTTCAGTGATAATGTGGTCTGTCATGAGTCACAAGTGGCTGAAGTCAATAGATGTGAGCAAAGACAAATGGGAATGGACATTTTCTGAAATGGTTACAGAAGCAACTTCTTTATCCTTCATTGCAAATTGGATGAGTTAATCCCATGTTTTTGTGTTTGAAACTTGCAATGTCCCATTCTATGTCATTTTGCAGTAGGCAGGACTTTTATTTGATAAGACAATAGAATCTCATTCATAGCAATTTAGATAGAAATGAGGCATGGAACTACTTGATAGGGTACTGTCTTTAGGCAGAGCTAAATACAGGGACTTGGAAGTCCTTTTAGGGTTTGAGCTGTTTTCTTCAGTAAGCCTTCATTGAGTGATGGTGCATATAGCAACCAATTTCTCCATCAATGGAAATCAATAGTCCTTCAAAATATTTTTGTAAGTACCCTAAGGAGGACATGACTGATTTAGATTATGTCATTTGTTACTACAGATCCCATTAGCATGACCAGGAATAAGCAACAATTTGCTATGCCAAGCCTGCTTAGATCCAGGCCTTGTATTCTGGGATATAAACATAGCTCCAATTAAAAATGGAATAATGGGCTGAATAGATGGCTCAGCATTTAGGAACACTTACTGCTGTTGCAGTAGACCTAAAAGCAGTTCCCAGTATCCACATGGTAGCTCACAATTGTCTGTAACTGCAGTTCCAAGGATCTGAAACCTTCTAGCCTCTTCTGGCACTACATCCACAGGGCACACATATATACACAAAAGTTATCACACATACGTATAAAATAAAAATAAATTTTAAAAAGTTTTGAATATCAAGGAGTTAATTTTCTTAAGAAAATAGATATGATCCCAGAAGCAATGGGGCATGGTTGTTCTTTGTAAAGCAAAACTAAAAATTGTTGGTTGTCTGAAGATTGACAATATATACTAATTATGCTTTACATACACAAAATGAGACTATGTAAAGTTATGAAGAAAAGTAAAATAAGTTTTGATTTTCTGTTACATGTGAAACTTGTATTCTACTCTTTGTACTAGGAAGCAGCCTATTTGATAAAATATGTCCTAATTACTTCAATGTCTAGACGGCAATGGATATGTAAGCAAAATAATAAATTCATCCATAGCATCATTTGTTTAGACAAGGCACACATTTAATAAAGAGGGTCTAAAATGCATGCCAGGCTTACACTACTTGAAATGCACTTTTGATGTCAAAAGAGTGTCACTGACCCTGGATGTGACTAGAATACCGATCTTGTTGGAGCAATTTTAAAACTTCTTAGCCTTTAGATTCAGTTGTTAGGTTCTGAAATGGCTTTGTCCAAAGACTTACCAGAATGTCATGGGGGTTTGTCAACAGCAGGATATCCTGTATCCTTGGCACACAGCTTTTATCCCCAGAGCCACTTCGTGCTCATAAGGTAATCACTGCAGCCCCAGCCATGTTTCCACAGAAAGAAAGTGAAAGAAGAACCAACCGTACACCAGCTGCTTACTTAGCTCTCTCATAAGGGTTGTTCTCGAACCACTTCTCATAGCATTTATTGCATTTAGTTGACTGTTAGCTGGTAGTTAGCTGTCAACAGTGAGGTTGCAATATAGAGCTCTTTAGCGCGACAGTTGTTGCTCTCTAAACTACAGGTATTCTTTTTCTAGTGACAAATGTACTGGTTGGTTTTGCCATAGTATATTTTACTCTGATTCACTTTACACTCAAGAACATAACCACATTCACTATTTATTAAAGATTGGTAAAAATCAGTGACAGTCAGGTATATTCGATCTGAAAAGCTGCATATAAACTGAAAACATAGTGTCATCAAGTCTAGAGTTCTATGCCTAAAATTATTTCCTTCTGTGTTCACTTCATCAGCCCATACAAAAAAAACTGCAATGACACAGATTAGCATGGTCCCTGTGCCAGAAGGATGCACAAATTCATGAAGCATTTTGTATAAAGAAGCAATTTTTTTAGGAGGTAGGTATGCTTCACTTACTCTAAACTACACACTGTATATGTACAGAGCCACCACATTTTGGATATGCAATTATTATACTTTGTATTTCACTGAATAAAATTGAATCAACTAAAAACCGTGATTTGCAACCTTAGTGTTGGACCGAGATCCTAAACATATTTTTCCACTCAGAAACCATGACAAGTTTGGATGGACCTTGAACATTGTAATAGGCAAACAATGTAGTAAAACAAACATAACAATTTTAAGAAATGTAATAAACTTTATTTTAAATCTACAGTGAGAATTATATTTAAGGAGCATTTTTACAAGATTGCACAAAGGTATTTCTTGAGTTTGAAGAAATGCTCATATTTATGAAGGAAACACTGTTGTCAACCAGTTTTGAGGTATCCCTCCTCCTGGCCTCCAACTCTCACTGACAAGTGGGTTCAGGAGCAGAATGATGGCTTTCACGGCTTTGCCTAATCTCAATAACTGTACGATCAACTCTTCTTCATGGGTCAGTCAAGGATAGTGCAAGACACTGCCGCAAAGTGCATGTCCCAGGTAGAGAATATCTAAAGGCCAGTGAACCAGGAAAAAAAAACCAGAACAACCAAATACAAAGAGCTCTTGTGGTTCTGTCTCTAAGACAGCTACAGTACATTAAGAACTATATAAAAATCTGGTCTTTGTTAATAGTACTGTGGTCAAAAGGCAGGCTGTTCCTCTAACTTTGTTATTCTTGTTTTGAAAATGAAAAGACTTAAAGACATACAGAGGAAGTAGGAGTTTATACTTTATGAGTTAAACAGCTTATTACAGTTTCTCGTGATGTGCTGTGTACTAATATACTCAAGCATTTTCTCTGTTTTTCTGAAATAATTAGTGAAGTGAGAATAAGATTAACCAGGCCCCTGTTTGTTCTCTGATGCAATAGTCAGAATAACTTTTAGGAATCTACTCTTGGTGTGAATTGTCAGGGGAAGCATCTTAGGAAGCAATTAATGAAGGATATAATTTTGTCATCAAAATATAATCAGCTCTGATAAATATGTTCAGTACAGATTAAGTTCCCACACTCCCTACCATTGGTGCAGTCACTAACAGACTTAAACAGCCTTAAGGACTGCCTTGCAAAGATTGCAGTGCAAAGATGGAATCACAGATGGAATTAAACCAAGACAAGTTGTCTTTATGAAGCCCATGAAGCAAAAATGAAATAGAAACATTTATTCATGTGGCCGAGTTTTTATCTTTCAATAAATTGGCAGCATCATTGTTTTTTGAAGTCCTCCAATCGTTATGAACAAAGTAAGTCTTTATTACTCCCTGATCAGAATCCAGGTTACCATGTGGACCAACAGTATACAGTATATAGTGTATAGTATGTAGTGTGTAGTATGTAATATATAGAGGAAAATGTCCTGTTGAATTAAATATTTACATAGCAGCAGAAGATATGCAGAAATTAAGCAGCATCAACTCCAGATTACTGAGAAAAAGATTCACCTCTAGAAGAATGTAATTGCCATTGTGAAGCAAATGTTAGGATGCCCATAAAAGTCACTTGAAGTATGACCTTTGGAGGACAGGGGAATCCGTGGCTGATATGTAAAGTTAAATTAATTATAAATAAAAATATTTATATAAAAAAGAAGTCACTTGAAAGGTCTTGGAGATGGGCTACAGTCCAGGCTCCAATGTTGGTTAGTTCCATGAGTTGGGGTTTAAAGAAACCACAGTTAGAAAGGACAACCACCTCATTGTATAGGTGGTGGATCACATATATAAGGAATTCATAAAAGTGACATTACAAATGTAAAACACATTAGAGATGATCAAGTTCACTAACAATGAAAAATGAGAAACAAATTTTACAATAGAATTCTTTACTTCTCTCTACCAGATTAACAAATTAAAAGGAAAGTTACTGAAGATGATAAGAGATGGGTACTTTCATGTTGAGAGGGTAAAATATTTCAATATGCAGCATGCTTTCTTTCTGGAAGGAAACTGAGCTTGATTTTTGCATAGTAATTTTTTGGCATTTATGTTGCTTAAGATTATTTATTGTATATACTCATATATGTGTATACCAGTGCATTTTCATAGGTAGTATATCTGTTTACATGGATCAGAAATCCATTCCATACACTTGTAATAAAGCTTCATTGTTTCATTTTTAAAATGAAAACATAACACAAAAACATCTTCAGAGCAGCAGAGGGAGATAGGGGTGTTGGCTGCCTCTGTGGATGCTATTTTTAGCCTGTCCTGCTTCTGTCAGACTAGGTCAGTACAAATGCCAGGGGCAACATGGCGTCCTTGGCAGAGCAAGACAGCGAGGTAGAAATGTTTGAAAAAAGCTGTATCCTGAGAACTCAGAATTTGTGAAACACTTTTTCATGTTTTTTTGACTGATTGCTTTCCGAACTTTTCAATATTAAAAGCCTTAGAATTGAGATATTGCATAAGTCCCTGATGAACTGAATCCCGAACACCTGTCCACATTGGCTCTCTGTTCAAAGGATTTTTGCTCAGCTCAGTGCTGATGGTGCACACTTCACAAAGGTCAGCATGCTCTATATCTTTATTTGGAAAGATTATCCAGGCATCACAGTGTCTTACAGTTCAATGTCTGTGGCAAGGTCAGAAGGAAATCCTTAATTCTAAACCACAGGCATTTCTCAGAGAAGGATAACTGAAATCAATCCTGATTCTCAAGTTCTCATAAAAAGGACTTGGTACACTGTTTTTAATTGTTTACTCTTGAAGCTTTGCTGAAAAGTTTAGAATAAGTACTGTAAGGTTTTCTGAGTCTTGGTGAAGGGTGACAAATAGAAAATTTGATAGCCTCAAAGGTTCTGCTTTTTAGCACTAGCTGGGATACGCTATTAGGTTCCAGGGCCAGTTCCAAATGGTACACGGTCATAGAAGGTGCCTGGCTCCTCAGAACAAGTGACCAGCTTATCTGCAATTCAGAGCCTCTCCCCTGTTTCTCTTTTACTGTAAGTACCATCCTAGAACAGGTCATATTTTATACATATGCAAAAACAGACCTCACTTCCAACTAAGCAAGCTATCACAGGTACACCTGAGTTTTCCAAGTTCTAACTGGTCAAACACTGGACCATTGATTATGTAGGTTTGGCTCCAGAAAGGCCCATCTTTCTTCACTGGTATCCATACACAGACTGTAGTCTGAAATTGGAATCTCTCTTCCCACCCAAATGTTTAGGTGTTTTCTATCTGTTAGGACTCATAGCCTCTTCAAATAGAATTTTTTTTTTTTTTTTACATTTTTCTTAACAGTTTTTTTTCCCTGGGTGACTGTAATTCTGTTCATTCCTCTTTGTTAATTCCATGGAAGCAAATCAGCTCTTTTTATCAAATAGCTTTTGTACACCATCTTTCTTTTCCTGTATCACTGCTGGTCCTGTCCTGAGGCTCTTCCATCTTTGAAACTTTCCAAGGTAGTGGATCTTTCCTAGATGTGGTGGTTTGAATGACATGCCAGGCAAAAGTCTCAGGCATTTTAATACTTGATACCTAGTTGGTGAATGTTTGAGGAGGGTTATGAATTTTGGCCTTGCTGGAGGAGGGAGGTCTGTCACTGGGGCCTACTTTCTCTGTCTATTGCTTGTGGCTTGAAATGTGAGCTCTCAAATGCTCTGGTCACCATATCTTAGCTTCATCATCATAAACTCTAACTGTATGGAACCATAAGCCCAATTAAATGCTTTCTTTCATAAGTAGCCCTGGCTGTGATGTTTTATCACCGATAGAAAAGGTAACTAATATACTCTCTTGATCCCTACACTGAAGTTGCTTGCATCCTTCTCCCATTTCTCAGGTATTATTATAGTCCTTCTCAGGTCTTTGATGAGGTTGGAGATTAGCAGTTATAGTTACAACTTAGTATATATACATATATAATATCTTAGATAGGATATATTAAGTATTAGACTCAGGTTCTTTAGGATACGACACCTTTTGGAATGATCTTTGTAACACGCCACCTACCCATGCCCTAGACTTCCCTGGATTTTACTATGTGTTTTTTGCTTGATATTGTGTGCACTTATTGTAATTCCAACTTATCTAGGTCATTATCCCTCATTACTCCTAGACAATATTTGATAAGCATCTCTTTGTATATAATCTTGTATTAGGTTAGAGCTTTCTTATTTAGACAAAAGGGGGAGATGTAGTGGGTAGCCATCCCAGCATTGGCCTGGAAGTTCCAACCCCCACTGAGGCTTCGGTAATGGTCACGCCCACAAGGCGGGTATTTTCATTCATTTTTCCTAATAGCTTGACTGGGACATCTGAAGCTAACAGGAATGTTTTCTTCTTCATTTTGGATCAAGGATGCTAAAGCTGCTTCTACCATGTTTATCAAAGGCCAGTATGTTAAGGGCTTTGGATATTTCTAAGATGGCAGTATCAGAAGGTGAGGGAAACTTTAAGAAAGTGGCCTACTGGGAGGTGTTCTACTCAATGGAGGCATGCCTTTGATATGAGACTCTTCTCCCTCCTGTCTCCACGTTTTCCATCGCTATAGCATAAACAGTTTGCTCCATCGTGACTGTATTTAGTAACTGGCTGAGAAAATTCCTGGACATATTACATCTAGTTTCCAGGAGCCAGAGTAAAACTTCTGCAGCACACAACTAAGTTGAATCATCAAAATGGATGTCACAAAACCAAGGCAGTGAAATGTGCAATTTGGCTGAGTATTTTATCTCCTTCCCAATCTAGATGGTACAAAGTTGATCAAGTTATAGGAATCAGGAGAGCTGAATGACTGAAAAGTATTTGTGTTTTAAAACATGATGTCCTCTCTTGTTGTAGGCACAAAAACAACAAAGCCAATCAATTAAAGAACAGAACCTTCTAGACTGTGAGTCAAAAATAAATCTTTTCTCTTATTGAATTGAATCAGATTCCTCAGAAGTATCCATTATAGTGACAAAGTTGCCTGGCATGACACAAGGGCTCTTCCCCTTCTTCACTTATCCTTTAAGAGGTGTCTTCTCTTGTTGTCCTGGGATGCTTCCAGGCTTACCTTCTGTTTTCATTGTTTTTCTGGGTGAGTAATTGTCCTCACTTTTAACACTTAGTTCATTTTCATCTTATTCTATTTGGACCTACAAAATTGGTTAGGAGACCATGTAACTCTTGCTTTTAATGGCTTTGGCATGATTGTTCATGAAGTCTTTATTTATTTCAGTGGATTAGTCATCACACCTTGGCTGTATATAGTTTGTATTTCATCATCTCTTATCATTTTTATATTATTAGAAATATTACTATTGTTGTTTTCTCATATTGAGCAAAAATCAACAGAACAGAAATGCTATTTTTCAATATCAGTGTTTTGTGGATCATTCTAGAAATGGTAGCATTTTGTCAATTCTTCTTTTACAGTAAAACTAATAAGGCATATATTTCACCCTGCATTAATTACTCACTAATACATGAGTAATTTCAGGAAAACTGATGATCCCTGCTCAGTTGTTTAGCTCAAAGTGGCAATGTTAGGAATCTAACATGATGCTTCCTAAATTCAAGGCTCTTGCCTGTTCTCACTCTGCTTTTATGAACTTAAACATTTGTAATGATAAAGAAAACATTTTAAAACACAAATACTTTTCAGTCATTCAGCTCTCCTGATTCCTATAACTTGATCAACTTTGTACCATCTAGATTGGGAAGGAGATAAAATACTCAATTCTTTGCTCCTCTCAGCCAAATTGCACATTTCACTGCCTTGGTTTTGTGACATCCATTTTGATGATTCGATTTAGTTGTGTGCTACAGAAGTTTTATTCTGTCTCCTGGGAACTAAATGTAATATGTCCAGGAATTATCTCAGCCAGTTACTAAATACAGTCATTATTCAAAATTAGTCTACATAAACCTGAAATTCAGTGACTTACACTGAAAACAGAAGCAAAGAAACACTTTAAGCTTGTGAATTCCCAATTATTTTAGAGCTAATTCTGTGCCTCTTCTTATTTTATGTTTGCTTTGGGCAAACATGTGCCTGGGGCTAAGATGTGACATGTGCTATGACATCTTTTCATCGTTCTCTAGTTTGAAGTTGACCCTGGTAGAGTATTTATGCCACAGATGGAAAGGGTCAGGACTACATGTTAGCACCTTTGTTGCTTTCTTGATTGTTTCTCTTTCCTATGGCAGTCACTAGGTACCTGGATGATACAAAGAGAGATGTGTTATAAACATAAAACACGCATTGTATTTAAAAACAGTTAGTATGAACAAAAGAGGCAAAATATTTTACCAGTAACTTACAGAACTACTGATTAAAACAATACCATTTTGTATATATTTAATTATATATTTGTTTATAGTGGCACACACTATAAAAATTAATATTCACTTATTTCTTTGTAACTAGAACTTTGAAATTAAATATATAGCTCATATTATGTTTGTATTGAACATTGTTCTGAACTTTGCACAGATTAAATTTGAGCACATGTTTTGCTTTTGGTAATTTTATTGTGAACAACATACACAAAAATAAGAAAATTCTTTCAATATTAAAAATTACTAACAGAGGAGTCACTCACAATCCTTAACAAAAGTGTGGAATTTCCAGTTACATATTAGTTGTCTAATTTCTTACTAATGTAAGAGAAAATCTGAGCCATTCTTCATTTTGGAACAATAATTATTTTCAATTGCAAATGTGAATCAACTATGTAAGATCTTAACAAAATTAGTGAAAATATTCTCTGAGAATCCAATTGTTAATTAGAATTTACAATAAATATACAGCTATGTATACATTCTGCATTGCATATCTCTCACACCAGTAACTTCTAATAAATGTTTGTGCATGTATATTTTTCCTGAAAGCAGGTTATTAAGTATACACCAGGACAACTGGACCTGCTCCATCTATGGCATTGGCTAGCTGTCTTTGTTGAAAAATTCCTATTCTTCAAAAATTGGCCTCTTAAAATCAATATTTGCTTGTGTCATTAGCAAATTGACTGGCTAAAAGCTAAAAAAATATCATGCAAATAAAATGAGACTAGCAAGATGGTTTGAGGGGTGAAGAATTTGGTGTGTAAGCCTGAAAATCTTGGTTGGATCCTTAGAACCCTGCAAAAGGTAAAGAGAAAATGTGGTGATATTGTGTTCCCCCAAAATATTGTGCACCCTAATAAACTTATTTGGGGTCAGAGAACAGAACAGCCACTAGATATAGAGGCCAGAAAATGGTGGCACACACACCTTTAATCCTGGCATTCCAGAGGCAGAAATCCATCTGGATCTCTGTGAGTTCAAGGCCACACTGGAAACAGCCAGGCATGGTGACTCACGCCTTTAATCCCAGGAAGTGGTGGCAGAAAGAAAAAAGGTATATAAGGCGTGAGGACCAGGAACTAGAAGCATTTCGCTGGTTAAGCTTTTAGGCTTTTGAGCAGCACAGTTCAGCTGAGATTCATTCTGGATAAGGACTCAGAGGCTTCCAGTCTGAGGAAACAGGATCAGCTGAGGTATTGACAAGGTGAGGTAGCTGTGGCTTGTTCTGCTTCTCTGATCTTCCAACATTCACCCCAATACCTGGCCCCAGGTTTGATTTTATTAATAAGACCCTCTAACAATTCATGCTACAAGAAAGAACTGACTTCTCGAAGTTGTCCTTTACCTCTACATGTGTGCTGTGGCATAGACATATACACGTATGTCATCCTCCCCATGCATGAGTAAAAAATGAAATGAGGCACACAAAAGTTAAGAAAATCTTAGAGTTCATCTATGCAAGTGTAGAGAAAAGTCTAGCATCTGGGTCTGTATCATAAGGGACACTGTGCATAATACATACCAGGCCCTGGTTCAATCCCCAGGAAAAAGGAAAAAAAAAAAAAAAACTCAACAAAATTTTAAAGAGAACTCAACTGTGTTTGTGTTAAGAAATCAAAGTTATTAAACAGATTTTTATTATGGAAAATTCAGTGAAAGCTTTTTCAAAAAATTAACTTAAAAAGAATTTAAATATATTTGATTATATTTAGTACTTGTTAATTTTTATCATTTGTTTCTCAACACAAAGGCTGCAACTGCTGTTTATTTTTAGCCTAGAAACAAGCTGTTCTCAACTCTTACTTATATATCCCATGATAAGCAAATATATATAACCTATTAATAGCCTATATGTGAAAAACTGTATCTGCTCTCAAACTGCATTGTTAATTAAATTATAAAGTAAACAGTGGAAAGCTCCCACTTCTGTATGTGTTGTGATCTGTGGCTTACTCCTGGCTGCCAGGGAAGGCTTCTCTGAGTAAAAGGTGCTGTGAGATGTGGAACAGGCTACGCTGCCTTCTGTGAGAAGAAGGCTCTGCAGTGCGAAGTACCAGGACATGCTCAAGGGACTGAAAGATACATCTGAGGACACAATAACCACACAAACAAGACCAGACTCATGCTTCAGAACAAGACAGCTCACATGATGTATCTAGACCACCATTTTCCTTCCCTCTACCTGTGCCAGTTCTTCCCCCACTCTCCCTTCCCTTCTAGATCTAGTAGTCCCTTTCTGTCTCTCATTAGAAAACAAATAGGTTTCTAAGGCATAATAATAAAATAAGAAAGCACAAAAACTAACACATTGGAATTGGACAAAACAAACAAATAGAAGGAACAGAGCCCAAGAGAAAGCACAAGAAATAGAGACCCACTAGTTTGCACATTCAAGAATCCCATAAGAAGACAAACTGAAAGACTTCGGCAAAGGAACCTGGTGTAGATCTGTGTAGGCCCTGTGCAAGCAAGCCACTTTGGTCTCTGTGAGTTCATATGAATTGTGCTTACATGGAGTGTGAGAGCCTTGTGTTCTTGGTGTCCTCCGACCCCTCTGGCTCTTACACTCTTTCCGCTTCCTCTTCTACAGGATTCCCTGAACTCTGAGGGGAGGGATTTAATGGAGACATTTCATTTAGGACTGAAGGTTCTGTTCCAAGATATGTGTGTATGTGATGTGTGACTGTGGGTCTCTGTATTTGATCCTATGTGCTGCACCAGGAAGCTTCTCTGATGGCTGAGCAAGGCATTGATCTAGAAGTATAGCAGATGAGCATTAGAAGTCATTTTATTACTCCATTTCCCTTCGTTCCTTCATTCCCTCCCCTCCCCTCTACTCCCTCCCTCCTTCCCTCCCTCCCTCTTTCCCTCTTTCTTTTTCTTTCTTTCTTTCTTTCTTTCTTTCTTTCTTTCTTTCTTTCTTTCTTTCTTTCTTTCTTTCTTTCTTCCTTCCTTCCTTCCTTCCTTCCTTCCTTCCTTCCTTCCTTTCTTTCTTTCTCCTTTCTTTTATAGAACAGTAAGATTTGATTTTGTATTAGTCTCAGGTTCTTGGCTATCCAAGTAGTATCAGGTTTGGGTTCCATCTCTTAGAGTGGGCCTAAGTCAGATATGGACTGGTTACTACCACAGTCTTAGTGCCAGCATATCTTACAGGCAAAATGCCATTGTCAATCCAAGGACTGTGGCTGGGTTTGTAGTTAGCATGGCTCTTTTGGTAGCAAGGAGAATACTTTCCTGCACCAAAGACGCTATAACATAGGAGTGAAGGCCGCAGCCCCACTTCCCCATGGTCAATGAGTTGTGCAGGTGTTGTCTTTAGCAGTGGTGCCTTGCTGTGAGTTTGTAGAAAGCAATCTTGAACACAGTCCAGATTCTTTGGTGATTCCCATGGAACCCCTTTGGACAATAACTCAACTATATGTAATCCAATCTTGGTATTGGACATTTCATTTGGGTGATAAGAGATGGCTGACTGGGGCTCTGTCTTTCCCATTATTCTGCCTTTTCATTGGTTCTTAGTCCAGACACCTCACTTCCTCATCACTGCCTGTCTGTACAGACCTCCAGGTCTCTATGGTTGATACCAGGATTAAAGGCGCGTGTCACCATGCTTGGCTGTGTCCTTGAAGGCACAGAGACTCTGCCTGCCATGTGATTGGATTAAGGGTGTGTGCTACCACCACCTGACTTTTGTTTATGGTTGGCTATGTGCTCTTATTTCCAGGCAAACTATTTATTAACATACAAATAAAATATGACCACAATTCAAGTTCTTTAATGTTTTAAAATTTTTAATCATACAAATCTTTCATTTTCTTGGTTAGAGTTACCCCAAGATACTTTTATTATTTGAGGCTATTGTGAAAGGTGTTGTTTCCTTGATTTCTTTCTCAGCTTATTATTTGTATATAGGCGAGCTACTGATTTTTGTGAATTAATTTTGTATCTACCTACTTTGCTGAAATTGTGTATTAGCTATAGGTATTTCCTCATGGAAGCTTTTAGGATCACTTATGTATGCTATCATATCATCTGCAGGTAAAGGTACTAAGACTTCTTCCTTCCAATTTTTATCCTCTTGAACTTCTTAAGTTATGTTATTGCTCTATCTAAGACTTCAAGTACTATTTTGAATAGCTATAGAGATAGTGGATAACCTTACCTTCTTCCTGATTTTAGTGGAATTGACTTTTTCTCTCCATTTAAGTTGATGTTGGCATTAGCTTGCTATAAACCTCTTCCTTTAATATATTGGTATGTCTATTGTATCCCTAATTTCTCCAGGACTTTTTGTCAAGATGGGGTATAATATTTTGTCAAAAGCCTTTACAGAGTCAGGTTAAGGACAGTTGTTTTGGAAATAGCAGTACAGAAAACAAGAAACAGAGCCTTGGATCTAGGTAAAAATAGAGAATAAGTCCTTGGCTTTGCCTACTTTACAATAAAATAAGAAAAGAGATGATCCATTCACTGAAACACAAAATATTAGTAGTAACTCTGCTCACAAAGTATATTGTCTAAAACCTTCCTGGTTCCCATTCTCAGGCCCTGTGGTAATTTGAATATATTTGGCCCTCATAACTTCACAGGGAGTGGCACTATGAAGAGGTGTGGCCCTGTTGGAGGAAGTTTTGGTCTTGGAGGAGGCTGGATGACACATGCCTTTAATCCAGACCTTGAGTCTAGAGGGCAAACCTTTAATCTGGGCCATGCCTTCCATTGGAAATGTGTCACTGTAGGGGTGGGCTTTGAGGTCTTTCTCAAGCTTCATTCATTGTGACAGTCTGTTGACTTCCTGTTGCCCACAAGATTAGAAGTTTCAGCTCCAGCACCACCTCTGCCTGCATGCTGCCATGCTCCCTGCCATAATGACAGTTTACTGACTCTCTGAAACTATAAGTGAGCCCCCTCAATGAAATGTTTTCTTCATAAGAGTTGCCATGGTCATAGTGTCTCTTCACAGCAATAAAAACCCAAACTTAGACAGGCCCCTTTATAGATAACTGCAGACAGGGCAGCGGCAGAAAAGAAAAAAGAGTGTGAGAGAAAGTATGAGAGAAAAGTAGTAATATTAGTGACCTTCCTGTAATGAGAGGATGCATGAGGAAGCTGAGTGAAGTCAGGGTCTCTGTTTCCAAGAAGGTGGGTTCCACAGTCATTATTCAAGGTAGTCTATATATTTTGAGACATCTCACGAGGTTTAGCAGTGTAATCATGGCCCAGGAAAATATTGCATGTCGCTCAATTAATAAGCCATGCCCTATTCAAGACATTGTTTTATTAATCCAAAGAAAATTACAGGCAGGATCTATTAATGCAATTTTATGTAAGAAAATGAGTAACAAAATACTGAAGTATAGAGTTGGAGGCAGCTTCCAGATAGATGGCTTGTTTTTTTTAAATCAATGAACCAGCTGTTTATAAATATTTGGAAGCTCTAAAACATACACAACTTGCAAAAATGTTTCATGCAGATTTCAGCATTTTAAACATATCTCTCTTCTCATATATGATAGGATCCAGTTTGTGTCTACTTTTTCGTGTTATGCATGAGTAGGTATGAATGTATTGTTCTCTCTGGGTTACTAACCTCAGAGTAAACAACTTCTCATGTTGTCTTTCATTGTGTTGGGTTACTCTTGACACCAGAGGTGAGGGCTTTGCACATGCATCTGTGTATTTAATGAAGAAAAGGAGCACACAGAAATGTATTCTCCATTTTCTACTCTTCATTCACAATAGAAACTAAATTGTTCTCCAAATTCTGGATGAAGGGTAACATTTAAGACATGGTGACACATATCTCATCAGGTGGGACAGATCTGAATCACAGGTTTAAATAAATAGCTTTATTATTAGAAAATATGATGATGGCCAACATAGAAACTGACATACATGATCCACTGTTGGCTTTATCAAGCTGTATAGTTAAAGTCATAATCACAGTAATAGAGTTATATTTTTGGTGCTGTATACAGCATATTGGGAACAGTTGTGCATTGTGGGATGGTACACACCCTTCTGCTGTTTCCACCTTTGGTTTTGCAAATTGATGGTGGTGGGAAAATCATGGAAGGGACACTACAAACTAGTGAACCCTGCACACCCTTTCATTCCTCCCGTTAGAAGCCAGGGCCTGAGGGCACCAAGGAAATGGTGATTAGCAAGGAAATGAAGATTTTACAGTTTCTCTTCCTTCTTCTTTGCTTTTATGTTTTTAAATTTACCTAAAAGAAAGAATTTTGCAATTTAACTTTTGAAATGCTATTAAAAAGTCACAATTTCAGAGACTAATTTAGAGTTATTTAACCCCCATTATCACTTATAGATATGCTTAGAAAACTCAGAAAAAGGATTTTAATTTCTTTCCCTCAAATAATTCAATTTAATGATGTTTGTTTTCAGTCTGTGCTTTATGATTAATCTGGTTACCCTTTCTCATTCCAGATTTTAATTATACTTTTTTTTTTTTTAACTATGGAATGGCAATGGGCACAAGGTAGAAGGCAGAGCTCCTGGATTTCCAGAAATGGCATGTAATCTTATGATTGCTGAAAACAGCCCCATTAATCATGCCCCTTCATGGAAAAGGTACCTTTGAAATAAGGAGCTTTTGCAAGGAAAATGGAGACAGCAAAGAGAGACTGTATGCACCCAAAATAAGTAGGTGAGGTAAAAATAACTTTTCTTACCCTCTTACTTGAAAAAGCTATAACTTTATTGACTCTCAGGTTCTAACACTGGAAGGAAACTCTAATCACTTAAGTATTTTGAATTCTGAGATTTCTTTCATTTACTTTTACTGTTTTTTCTCACAAAATCAAAACTCACAGAATGTGGAGGAATTAGAATTAATTACTATGTAGCTACCCAATGCTACTGATATTGCCAGGATTAACTATTGAGTTGGTTAGTTTAGATAGTTTAACAATAATCTCTAAGTCAAAATTATCACTTGAGGGCTAGCAAGGTTGAGACTGGAGCCAGATTGCCTGCATTTTGGTCTGGTAAGCACTGTGACATTAGGCAAGCTATTTAATCTCTTTACATTCTGGTTTCATACTTCATTAAATGGGATTAATAATAAAACATACTTGTAGCAGGAATCTTAAAAGGTCTTATTAATAAGAACAAGCCTGGAGCCAGGTATTAGGGTGAACGCTGAATAATCAGAGAAACAGAAAAAGCCACAGCCACGTCACCTTCCCAATTCCTCAGCTGATCCTGTTTCCTCAGATTGGAAGCCTCTCAGTCCTCATCCAGAATCAATCTCAGCTGAACTGCTTCTCAAAAGCCTGAATGCTGAACCAGCCGAGTTCCTGGTTTTCATGCCTAATATACCTTTCTGCTTTCTGCCCTCACTTCCTGGGATTAAAGGCTCACTTCGTGGGATTAAAGGCATGTGTCACCATGCCTGGCTGTTTCCAATGTGGCCTTGAACTCACAGAAATTCAGATGGATTTCTGGAATGCTAGGATTAAAGGCGTGAGTGCCACCATTTTCTAGCTTCTGTACCTAGTGGCTGTTTTGTTCTCTGACCCTAGATAAGTTTATTAGGGTGTACAATATTTTGGGGAACACAATGCCACCACACATACTACCTTGCATCTCTTTGAAGAACAAAGAAGTTACTGCATTACTGTACATAGAAAGAGTCTACCACATAATAAGTATTCTATAAATGTCAATTACTGAAGTCATGTGCCATTTAACCTTGATTCAGTTAACAAGGGCCAGCATGTATGACAGCAGACAATAATCCCATGTGAATATGTCCAGTTAAATTAAACATAGACAGCCTAATTTGTGTAAGTCTTGTCTATTGTATTCAGTCAAGATTTCCTAACACTGCAGTTCTCAAAATATGTTGCTATTAAGCAACTCATGTATATTTAGGAAGTAATGAAACTTAATAAAAGGCTTTCTGAAATATAATGAAACTGTAAGATAGAGATATTCTTAATTAGAAAGATGCTCAGCTTCACAAAGGAGGAAAATTCACAGTGTAGGAAGTTTGTGCGTAATGTCAAATAATAAAAATATAATTTAGCAGGGTTGGGGATTTAACTCAGTGGTAGAGTACTTGCCTAGCAAGTGCAAGGCCCTGGGTTCGATCCTCAGTTCAATATATATATATATATATATATATATATATATATATATATATATATATATATATATAATTTAGCATATTGCCATATGACGGCCATATCTGATGAGTAATGTCAACCCAAAATTTATCTACTCACTCATTTATTTTAGTACTTATTTTAGTATATCTTTACCATTATAAAAAATACAAAAAGAATAGCAGAGACATAGGCACAAAAGAACATTGAAGAGAGGTCTAAGCCCACTGGAATAAAGAGCTTGGTGGAGATAAAGCTTAAGATTCAATTAACTTGAGTTAGGACTGCTATTTTAGATGAAATAGAGTTCTCTGTGACCTGGAAATAAACATCCACAAAGCCATGTGAGAAGGTCTATGATGAGTTTACTCTGGGTCTTCATCATGTTTATAAAGCTAGGGACCATCCCAGACCCTTGATACTGAACAAGATATGTTCTGTACTTAGCAACAATGCTCATGAAAGGCATCTAATAAATATTTATTAAATGAACAAAGCAGAACCAGTAGTATGTTTGGAGTGAAAACATATTAAGACAGGCAGAAAGCCTGCTGTGTGGGAAGAAGATACTTGGAAGACTAGAGGTGAGCTGAGCAAAGCAAATATATTAGGGCTTTCTAGAGAATAGGCTAACGAACAAACTACCTACTCACAAACCATCTGCCTGGTATATACAACAAGATCTTGGGTCTGGTTTCCCTGAAAAGATTTTAACCTACCCATGTGCCCCTATATTCAATTCATTTCAACAAACTTTTACAATGGCTCCTTTACTATCCCTTGGAATAAGTCATTTATCAGTCTGTGCAGGATGACGACACTTCACAGATGATGAAGTTTCTAGGTCTACACAGCGGGTGCAGCCATCCTTCTCCCTAAAAATGGAGTCAAATACTGCTTATAAAATGGAGTCTCTTAAGGTAAAACCCATTGTTTTTAAACTATGGAGTGACTTAGAGTAGGATCTAGCCTAATTCCAACATTAATAAGGCCTGAGTTTATTTTCTATTATAAAAAGAATACAAATGTGAAAAATTTTAACTTTATTCTTTAACTCTTGTCTTTATCCATTGTTATATATAGCCATTTTCCCTAAAATTATACTTTCTTTTTTGGTGAGATAATCTTCAGTGAATTCCTTATACATAGTACAGATATTGTTTTTTTCATATATTGCACATCTGAGAATGTGTTCACAGGGACCCTTTGTATTTTGTTCAGAAAGAGAAATATATTTATTTCAGATTATAGAGGGTTTCTAAGGTAGTTTTAGACTAGACTGGGAGCATTCAGAGTGGTATGGCCATAGATCAAGTGGCTTTAGTTAGTCACTATTCTTCAAGTAATTTTATTTACATTTACTCTTTAAATGAAAGGTTTAGAACTTTCTCCCTTTCCTTTCTCTCTCCCTCTGTGGTGTCCACTCTCAACCTGTTTCCTTTCAACCTGTTTTTCCTGTCTACCCTAGTGCTTTGAATTTTCATTGTCACATGATTTAACGCAAATTTACCTTAATCTCTTCATCAACTAACATCCTTAAATCCTAGGGAACTGTTTGAATTATTTTATTATTCCTTTTTATATGTGTTTCTTTCTTACTTTATTCTACTTTAAAATTTGTTTTTCTTTTGTTTTCATATTTTTGGTTTGAGAAATTCATAGGTAAGTAGATTATAAACACACACACTCACATAGTTTAATTGGTATTACCCCACAAATATGGAGGGCAGACAATGCTCTTCTCAGCAACCAAAAAGTGCCAGTTGTGCATTTGAGTTGCTGGTTCAGAGGATGTTCAAGAGACATCTGCCCCTACCAGCACAGACTATTGTCTTTCTGACTTATTCAGATGTTGAGCTTAATGAAATCATTCTATAATTTTTTTTTATCATTTTAAAGTTTTCTATCATTGTTATTTGCTTTATTTTCTGAGGATTTCTTTATCACCACTGCCTAACCCATTCATTTCATGAAATACACAACTCAAAGACTAAAGAGGATTGATGTGAGCATCCGTTTCAAAAGGTGAAAAAAATTAAAACCAAATGAAGCTTTAGCTTCCTTTAGGAAGAAAAACAAAGATGTCAATGAACCTCGATACAGAAAGCAACCTCTTACAGAAGACAGTACCAAAGTCAAAAGTTACATGGTTTTTCAAAGACTGGAGGAAATGTCATAAAATTATCAAGTATTTTGATACTTCACAAAAAAAAGATAGGGAGGAAAACAAATAGAAAGTATCAGGATCAAAAAAGTCATCATTATAGACCCTACAAGCATGAAAGAGAACATGAAAAGGGCACAAAAAGTCTGAACCAAATCAAGTCTACATTAAATGATCAATTTCCTTTGAAAGCAGAACCTTGCAACACCAGTAGGATGAAGTAGAAAATCCAAAGCAAAATGCAGTTATCACGAATAAACTCAGTCAGGCATGGGGACACATTCCTGTAATTCCAGCCTGTTGGTAGGCATAGGTAGAAAAACTATCTGAGCTGACGAAAATGAAGCCAGCATGAGCAACATATTAATAACTCATCTCAGAAACCAATGAAAGGAAAACAGACAAAAAGAAAAGGCAAAGGCAGGGCTAGAAACAAAAACTGTTGGCAGAGACATGCCATAGTGCTCAGCTAGCATTCAAGGGGCCCCTGCACTCTATTGTCAAGACAATCAATCAATCATTTTAAAACTTTTCAGAAATTCATGGTTGGAATATGTTTTTGTGGGCTGACACTTAGACAATTTAAAAAATTTTAAGAAAAATAATTTAAGAATCTGAAGAAATGGCTCAAGAGTTAGGAAAGATCCCATCTCCCCCAGAGGACTTGAGTATAGTTCACAGCAACTGCATTTGATAGTTCACGACCACCTGTAACTCCAGCTCCAGGAGATTCATCACCCTCTTCTTGCCACTGTATGTACCTGCACACATACAGCTTTCAATCACATAACTATTCACATAAGTAATCATAAAAATTAATCATAAAAGGAAAAATAATTTAAGACTTCATGAGGATTATAATTAGTTAGAAAATAGAGCACAAAATAAAATATAATAATTGAAAACTGAGTAATTGTAAAATAAAACAAAATACATAAAAATGAAATGTTTCAGTTACTTAAGTACCTAAACATCTTCTCATGGGCTGGCATCTGTACAAACACTGTCCTCTTCATTATGTAGGAAAATAATTTTGCAATATTTTCTATGGTGTGAACACAAAAATGTAAGTCTTTCTTCTAGTTAATCAATTGTCACTACTTAGCTTTAAATTTTTCTTTTAGATTATTAACTTGTTATTATAATGTTGCATGAAGTTTTAAGATTGTAGTTCTAAGAAAAATACTCAGGTTCTCTTAATGTGTGCACTAGAGCATTTCTGGGCACTATCAAGTGCTGGAGGAGGACTTTTATTTTGACCACTTACTCAACAAAAAGGTGAAAAGATATTGCAAGGCACACATCTAATGTGTGAGGGTTGTGTGGCAGAGTTCTCAGTAACCAAGCTCAGGAAGAAAGGATTTTCTGGTCCCGGCCCTTTCCTGTTAACTTTTTCTGCACCATGGCTGTCATAAAGTGCTCTTGTCCACCCTGTCCTTCTGCCATGACGGTCAGCTCACCGCACTTAGAACCAATGGAACTGCTCTGAAACCTTAGGCCACACTATTCATTTCTCTCTTAAGCTGATGTGTCAGGCATTTTGTCATAGGAACAGAAGTCTGTCCCAGTTTGTTAACTCCTACACCTCTTTTTTCATCTGTGAAGTGGGGCAAGAAAATTGAAGCAAAGTGACCTTGTAATTGTATATTTGCAAAAGTGAGATTGTGTTGAATGAGGCTCCACTAGTGTTATTGCAGTTCAATACAACAGACCTACTGTGTACCTGTTATTGACCATAACTGCCTTCTTTGGAAAATGAAATCTGGAAAGTGGGATATTGATATTTTGGTATGAGTATAAAAGGAGAAAGAGGATTTTAACCTAAGGAAATAAGTTTAGAAGCTAGGGAAATTTGTCACCCATGAAATTCCACCTATTTTGAGGGAAAATCACTTTTGCTTCCCAAATGTATCCTCTCTTTCACTTCACCCTTCTTCCCTCACCACAGGGTTCAACTGTCACTTTCCCTAGAAGATTCACTCACTTTCTGTAGATGTGGCCACAATGTGCATCATTAAGGATACACAGTGTCTTGAGGGCCATAGACATTCTTCTTCTACTATATGATGACTTAATGAGGCCATTTCTCAGAACCCAATACCCTATTAGCACAGCCTGCAAAGGTCTGCAGAATCCTTTGCTTTAACAAATCCCCAGGCATTCAGCCAGAGCCTGTGTGGGCAATCCTTCACAGAGTACAGTTTTTATCAATTTGAATCTTCCTTAATGTTGAAAATATGTATGCTTGAAATCGTGGATATTAGCTTTGTTTCAGGCAGGACATTTGTTAAGCATCATTTTGTCTTAGTTAGGGTTTTTATTTTTGTGAAGAGACACCTTGACCATGGCAACTTTTTTCTTTCCCCTTATTTTTATTTAATTTTTTTCATTTTATATACCATCCACAGTTCCCCCTCTTTCCCATTCTCTCACTCCCCTCTCACCTATCCCCATCTGACCCCTATCCACTGCTCATAGGGGTGAGGCCTCCCTTGGGGAGTCAACACAGGGTAGCATACCAAGTTGGGGCAGGACCCAGCCCCTTCCCCTGCACACAGGCAGATGTGATGCTGGCTGCATCTTGACCAGATGCAGGAAGTTAACTGATTGTCATACTGTGTGAAACTTGAGAAAAGGACTTCAAAGCCCACCCCCACAGTGATGCACTTCCTCCATCAAGGCCACATCTCCTAACAGTGTCACTCTCTTTGGGGCCATTTTCTTTCAAACCACCACATACTTTTTTTTTTTTTGAGACTGGGTTTTATGTACTGCAGGTTATGCTTAAACTTGCTATGTAGCTCAGGATAACCTTGAACCGAGCATCTGTTCTTCCTGCCTCTACCTCCTTAGTGCTGTGTATGTTTTTTTGTTGTTGTTGTTTTATTTATTTAGAAAAAAACTTCTTGATTAAAAACTTATGAGCAGCCGGGCAGTGGTGGTGCATGCCTGTAATCCCAGCACTCGGGAGGCAGAGGCAGGTGGATCTCTGTGAGTTCGAGGCCAGCCTGGTCTACAGAGCTAGTCCAGGACAGGCTCCAAAGCTATAGAGAAACCCTGTCTAGAAAAACAAAACAAAACAAAACAAACAAAAACTTATGAGTAATCTTTGGTCAGACTTTTACACCCAATTTTCCAAGTTTTTACTGAGAAAACATGCCATAATGAGTCTATTCTGTTGCTAATGAGATCTTAGGTCGTTTCCAGTCTTTGAGTATAACAGAAATGCTACCATGAACCTTCTCAAACATGTTCTTCAATGGGTTGTGCATGTCCAACTCTGAGTTCCTAGAAGTGGAACTAGTAGGTTGCAGGGTCTTCACAGTCTCTACTTAAGTAGTGATTGGCAAAGACATGGCCAATGCTTCCCAGCTTGGAAACTACTTTATTTCCAGCTTTCAGGGAGTGCAGAGGCTCACTTAGCTTCTCTGCTGTGAGGTGAAAGAATGTGTGAGAAGCTATCTGTTTACTGTTGTGCAACTTGTCTTTCCTGGTTTAGCCAGATCCTCCTCATCTAGCTTTCAAAATAACCCGGTGCAGTCACCTCCACAATTATTAGTCTTTGACATAAATTAGAAAGGAATCATTCCCTCCTGTTCATCTTGGATTCATTTACCTCTCAAGTCCACTGTATTCTCCATGCGTTCAGTGTTCCAGCTGATGCTAATGCCCCCTCCCATTTCTTTGTCTCCATGGCTCATTTAAAAAAAAAAAAGATTATATTTTGTTTTAATGGGAATTTGGAAACAACAAAATAAAAGACCATACACATTCAATCACTGTCTCTGGGGAAGTAAGATTTCTTTAAATGTTTAGTGTTACCCTGACAGTAATGGAAGCTCTTTTACAATGTACAGCATGGCCCATGGCTTCACAAAATAATTCTAGTCTAATTCCTGCAGTTTGGAACTAACCCTTCTGTTGTTGTTCTTTTGGAGGCTTTTGTACATTTTTATCTTGCCTGTCGTGTTGTCACAAGGAAACATACCATCTGCAGCATGAAGTCTAATATCACATAACTGTATGTTGATAGAATCAAGATATTTATGAGCTGTGACTTCCACAGGGAAGGGTTAGTTAGTCAGATGTTCTGGAGTTATTTAGATATTTTGCTTCTATCAGTTGTTTGAGAAATGTGTAGCTTAGATCTCAATCCAAACTGTTTTGTTGGATATGTTTCAGGGAATAGATAGCAGTAATATGATTAACAACATGGTTCAAAGGATGAATCTTTCATGGAGTCTAGTGAGATGGAACTCTGAAAATTGTGCCAGTTTTTTTTTTTTAATTACTTGAAGAAAAATTGTATTGCTATGGGATAATATCTCTTACACCTACATTTCTTATGGCAATTTAAATATGATACATATCCAAATAGAAGAATTAAACCACATGTATGCTACTGGAGATGGCCATGCCAGTACTATTTCTGATGGGAACTGGACTTAATATGAAAAATTATACATTCTCAAAGGAACTTCTTTGATACCAAGATCCTTTTCTTTTCCTTCTATGTTTCAGCATCAAACAAAAACCTCTCCACTTGTTGGAATGGCAAATATCAGATACTGTCTGGTGGCAAAGAACCATGGAGAGCATCAGGCCATGGTCAAATGCATACTCTATATTGTATGTACTTGGGTTTGGAGACTCATAAAGAAATGATTCCTACACAGTGGGCAGACAAGGCTAAACCTCTTGTGGATTCAAGTCTTTCCAGCAAGCTGGCATGGTTAAACATGTGAGTGCAAATTAAATGGGTCAAGTAGGTGTGTTTTTGAGCAGGAAGAATCATCTGTAGCATCAAGAGTAATTATTCCATGAATGTTGGGGCCACTAGATGTAGATGTAACCATCTTGTTAAATAAGAAACACAGAGCCAATTGCAAAGTTAAAAGCCAAGAAGTCAGAGCAATAGCTGAGAGCTGAAAACCTTACCCTTCACTGTTGCTCTGTCTTTCCTCTCCACAAGAGAACTACTTCCTGTGTCCTGTCTTTTATATAGGCTTTCTGTTCTGCCTTCTCATTGGTTGTAAACCCAGCCATATGACCTCCTTGTCACTGCCTGTCTGTACAGACCTCCAGGTCTTCTATGGTTGGTATTGAGATTAAAGGCGTGTGTTGTCATGCTGGCTATATCCTTGAACACACAGAGATCCTGTCTAGCTCTGCCTCCCAAGTGCTGGGATTAAAGGTGTGGACTACCACCACCCAGCTTCTGTAATGGCTTGCTCTGACCCCAAGGCAACTTTATTAATATACAAATAAAATCACATTTCAGTACAAATAAAATATCACTATAACTAGAACCCAGAGATGTTCAAAAGGATCCTATAGGATGATAAAATAAGCTATAAAAGTACATCAGAAACAAGGGCATGAGTAAACCAGCCAGAGGTTCTTATATAGTGTCAAAGAGAAAGCATGAATATTGATGCCCTAAGAATATAACCCTAGGTGTTCTAGAAATGAGTACATGTGAATGCTAAATAATTAATAAATAAAGAGAGAAATGTTCATATTTTCAGTTGATAAAGCAGGCTGAAACTATTAATTTTATTGATACATGTGTTTTAGACAATCCAACAGATGTCAGTGCTAAAAACATTACATGTACATTCCAGAACTGTTATTGGGTTTAGAGAAGGTAAAGCATAAAGTATCTAGTAGTGGTTAATGGTGAGCAAAGACATCTATACTTTGTTCTAATCTATTTCTGGTTGATGTACAAGTTTTACAGTATTAGAGTAGAGAAAAATCTGTGGCAATGGCTTTTTTTTTTGAGAAATGTTGCTTATGTCTTGCCTTTACAAATGCTTTTCACCCAGCTTGTGACCAAGCTAACAATGTGCTATGAGATCATTTATAAATATGTACTCATTCTGATTACACACTGTATACTCAGTCTGTTTAAAATTAACTGGCCTTTAAGAAAAACATTGTGCTTAATCTTACTATATCTTTGACCTCCAATGTAATTAACCTACAAGCTCAGCACAATGTACAGCTTTGATGTAGCATGTTTCCTGTTTTTCCTTTGTAACCTATCCATACTCCTGACTCAGAAAAATGTATGTCTGTGCATAAGATACAGTGGTTAGACTTAAGTCTATGTACTATTTACTAAAAACAGTTAGGCATTGAACACTGTGTTCTTTACAAGAAAAATTTTAAGAGAAACACATGGACATAGATTGACAACATCTAACTGTGGCTTTGTGTACTCTTCTGAGTCAAGAGAACCAAAAACCAATTTCCTCCCTTGTGAGACTCCTCTAAAAGATTGATTAAGAAAATAATTTTTCTATCCCTTTTCTATTTACCATGCTGTTCAATAAACAGAGGACAATGTTTGTTAGAGAGATGAGACCAAAAGAAATCAGTACTCTTCTGAATGAATCAGACCTACTCTTGGCTAAATGACAGACACCAAAGGACAATTTCTTTTCTTTTGAATCATGTCAAGCCCAAAACAGTCTGTATTGTTGACTCTCTAGTCTCAAGCATTTTATAGTCATCTTTCTGAAGCTCAGTCATTAGTCTTCAGGATAAAGTATAGTATCTCACAATCTCATAGCAGATCATGCAGCGGTAATCAAAGACATAGGGCAACAGTCTGAAATAGTTAGGTCATAAACACTGAAGGTCTTCTGAATTTCAGTTTCACACTGAAGAAATAGCAGACCCAAATGCATTAGATATTTATAGTATCTAATCCTGAATTTTTATCTCTGCAAGACGTAATTTTTCCAATTAATCCTTCAAAGAAGAGAATGATCTGGGGCGTGTTCTTGTTCTTTCTAGAGGGCCATGATTTTTGGTGCCGGTGTTTTGGTTTCATTAATGGTGAAACCCAACTGGTAAATATTCCTCAAGCTGCTTTAACTTAAGAGTCTTTTGTGGAATGGGGAAGTGTCTCCCAAAAGTCTGTGCTTAAAGCCTTAGTCTTAGCCAATGAAATATGGAAGCTTTAAAAGTGGGGCCTATTAGGAGGTCCTTAAGCCACCGAAGACATGGCCTTGAGGAATGCAGTAGAACCTAGTTCTTTCCACTTCCTCTAGGTTATATCCTGTCCCTGTAGTGAATTGATCTTGCTCTACAGTGTATTCTTGACATCATGTGCTTCTTACCATAGACCCAAAAACAATGGAGCTAGATCCTCAATAGTATTTCCCTTACTGACTAGCTCAGATATTTATTGCAGCAGCAGAAAGCTGGCTAACAAAATATTTTGTGTAGCTATTACCTCCGAATTAAAACCTTCATGCCTGGATAGAGGTTTGAGGCTAAGTCTCAGGGAGCTCAGACAGTTCCAAGACTCATGATACCTAAGGTTACAAAAGCAGTGAGCAAGTATTGGGAAATGGGAGTTTGTCTTTGGTAGAGCTGAGGGCTTTGGGTGGGTGCAGCTATAGTGAGTTAACACCCATGTTTAGGTGGACTTTTCAGTGACATAGCTACCTTTGAGTCATCAATGTTTCTGTAAGTAACCTCAATAAATGTATTGGTTTATTCTGGTAGATTAGAGTGGATTTTTTTTGTTTGTTTATTTTGTTTGTTTGTTTGGTTTTGGTCTGTCATTGTTTCCTTTCTGAAGTGAATGGACACTTGTTTACGTCTCCCCTGGAAAAGCCATGTGAGACTGAGATCAAAGCCATGGATCTAATGCTGATGTGGGGGTGATGTATATGACTACCTCTCATCGTCGTCGTCGTCATCCTGAAATTGACTAGGATTTGTCTGAGCTCATGAATTCCACATCCTTATTCAGCACCAAGCATGGCTTCACAATTTGGATCAGGAGGAAAATAACTGGAGCCAGCACAAGAAAGAACATGTTAAAAAAGGAATTATGACATGATGACTCAGAGGTAATAAGTCGAAGGAAGGATAGTGGCGTTGTCCGTGAAGGCCGTCATCATCATTTATTGGGAACAGGCTTAGCGCAATAAGGAAAGCTCAATAAAGAAATCAGGTATAACTCAACGAAGGCAAGTTTTGCAGCTGTGTTACACAAGGCAGAGGGAACTGAGGTACTACTCCTCTCTCTCCTCCTTGTTTTTGAAAACTTCTTATAAATATAAGAAGCACATTTCCAACAAACACTGGATAAATCATATATAGCCTACCAAATGTTGTATGCCCAATCCCTGAGTGCCTCGAGCCTTTACTGCCCTTTGAGAGATTCTGCTGCTTGTACTGGGAAGCTGGCAGGAGACTAGGGGCATCAGCGCTCCTTTGAGGAAGATGTTGGCTCTCCTCTCTACTGGTTGCCTATTTTTGTTACTTGGTGTCATCCTTTCTGATTATGCTGTCCTTGGCACCAGGGAGGATTCTGTTGTTTTGATTCTGCCAATGGTTCTCTGCTTTTCAGAACATCATCTTCTGAGTTTTAGTATGCTGGCTTCACTCCCATCAGTGATTGCCATGTTGGGCTTCCTCAGCTGCCCAGAGTCCCTCTCTTCTTTTCTGTACCCGCCTGGGTGCATGGCTATTAGTGAGTCAGCATAGCATTCTTCTTCCCCTAACTGCTGGCAGAGAAGGGCAGAATTGCAGCCTTTCTGCAGTGGGAACAGTGATTTTGTCTTTGCCTGGCTTCTAAACAGGGGATCTCATGTAAACCAAACCTTGTGACTGTAGATGAAATGGGAAAAGGCGAAAGGTGCTAACACTGGAAAAAAAATCCAAAGCATGCAGGAATTTGGATTATTTAGCTATTACCTTTGCTGTTAGATCAACTTCATGCTCTGCCCAGCATTAAGTCTATTGTCTGTCAGGCCAGGGTGGCGATAAGTCATCCATCTCCTGACCCTTCACAGGAGTCCAGTTAATTATTAATAGATTCCCTAGATCCTTCTCCCTCTTCATGTTGCCAGAGGTATTTTACCATAGTGCAAAATTTCTTAATTTCATATTCTGACATTTTATTCAAAATACCTCTTTATTGTTTCCTTTGTTTTTAGAAGGTGCTCATGTGATTGTGAAATAGATGGTCAGCCATTTCCTTATTTTGTATCCTAGATGCTAATGAGATACTTCCTCTTCTCCTTTTTTTTTTTTTTTTTTTTTTTTTTTTGACAGCCAAGGATGTCTTCTGGGGATATTATCCCCCAGTTGAGAATTACAGGTCTAGTGGAAGAGGAAATTAGTAAAGGAAGACTCAGAGGACTGAAGCTCAAGGTGTCTTCCCAAGATTCTCTGCTTGTCTAAATCCCTTCAATTCTGGAATGCACAGAGTTCTGTTTGATTGAGACTGTTTGGTGCTGCTGGCAAGAATTGGGGACACTGAGATCAAAGTCATGGATCTGATGCTCAGGGGTCATTTGCTTATGAATCCCAACCCTAATTCCAAGCAGCAATAGTTTGGAAGCTCATGTTTGGAAGACCAATGTCCTCACCATCTTTACACTCCACTTCTTCACAGGTAATTACTATTAGAAAATCCTAAAATGTTCTTCAGAATGTCTTTCTGAATACACCATGGACATGAGTAAAGGCCATCTCTTTATCTCACCTCCCAAAGGGAGTGTTAAACATGATAGATTTTCCCCTTTCTCCCTATCAACAAACCATAGAACCCTCCTGTGTTAACATACTTCTATGTGAACAGTTGCATAGCGTTCATATAACAATGTATTTAACTTCTCTCAATGAAGTCAATTTCTTTTTGTTATGTATAAAACAGTAAGTTAAAAATACATGTAAATGTCAAGAAGTTGAATTGCAGTCAGGCCTGATAGCACAGGCCTGTAATCCTAGCTATCTGGGAGGCTGAGGCAGGAAGATCACAAGTTTAAGGTTATTTTAGCAAAACTATCTTCAGGACATACAGATGAGGTACCGCTCAGCGGTAGAGCACCTTTATAACACACCCTGGATTTAACTGCCCAAGCAAATCTACGAATCTTTTGCACAGATTCCTCATGCTCTCAGACTTGTGGAGTCATGTCCAGTGAAAGAGCATGTATAGGAGTGGAGGAGGACCCTGGTCTCTAATTTCATATAAATGAAAACAACATAAAAATATTCAACACATTATACACCTAGCAGTTAATAGTTTCATTCTGACTCATTCTCACCTGGATATCCTAAGTATTTGACTTTCTATGTTTACCTTCATAGGAATGTGTTCACCCTCAACCCCTGTTACTACCCTTGGGTCTTCTTTTCTTCTATTGTAATACATCTTGCTGGAGACAAATAAAGAATATGATATCAATGATAGTTCTTTCATTCAAAGTCTTCTTTTTCTCAGGGAAGTTGAAAGCCTTAATGCTCATTTTCATGCATATGAAATGAATCAAGGATCCAATTATAAAGAATCTATCACCTCTAGCTTCCTCCAAAAGACCCTGGTGTTTGTCTGCCAACGTATTAACACTCTATTGAGCTTACCAGGCTCTGGGGCTTTTGTGTGCCTACAGAAGTCTTATCATACAAGTTTCCTCAATTTTCAGGACCACTTTGTAACACTGGTTTAGTATCAGAGCTGGATTCTACTTAACTAGTCATAGCATCCACTCATCTGGACAACAAAACATCTGTACACAGTTGAGGTAATGTGAGAAAGTATGCATAGGTTAAACATGCCATGCCAGGAATCATTCCAGTAGCACTGTTTGACACTCACACTTAGAAGTGAAGAAGTGCTTGCAAAAATAATCTCCTTAATTTTATAGGATTAAAGTTAAGAATTCCTAAGGCATGAAACCTGCTTTGAAAGCCCCAGCTCATGTTGAATCATGCCAGGAAACCCAGAGCCATGCTTTATTTGAATTGAAAAATGAAAGCATTTGGATGACAATCATTACATGTAGAGTCTATAAAAATGCCTGCCCAAGGAGAGCAGAAACTAGTCCTGCATGTGTTCTACCTCTTGAGATTTTAGAACACCCAACGAAACTAACAGAATACTTTGATTTCCTTTCTCTTTTTTTCTTTTTAAAGATACTTCATTAGCTCAGATATATGTTATCTTTAAAGAATTTAAGTGATATGCAGACAATGTAGTTATATGTGGAGATTTACAGTGCCATACTGATTAGGTTTTTTTGTCCATTTGATACAAGGTTTGATTATTAGGGAAGAGAGAATGTAAATTGAGAAAATGGTTCTATCAGATTGACCCATAAGCAAATCTGTGGGATATTTTCTTTACAAATGATTGATGTGAAAGGGCCTAGCTGACTGTAGATGGCACTGTCCCTAGGTACATGGTCCTGAGTTGTATATGAAAGTCGGCTGAGAATGCTATAGAGAGTAAGTTAACAAGCAGCCTTCTTCCATGGCATCTGATCCCAGGTTCCTGACTTGAGTTCCTTCCCTTACACCCTCAGTGATGGACTGTGATCAAAATTGTAATTCAAATTCTTTTATCCACAAGCTGCTTTTGGCCATGATGTTTTATCATAGCAATAGGAAACAAACTAAAACTGTTATCATATGGAAGTTAGGACCTCACTCCATGGGTATAGGATGGTGGGAGCCTTATTACAAGAAAAGTTTGCCTATGATTCTCAGTCATTCCTTGTTCTCAGCTGCTAGTCTGCAGGTCTAGAACAGATGAAGAGGAAGAATAGATGTGTGTGTGTGTGTGTGTGTGTGTGTGTGTGTGTGTGTGTGTGTGTGTGTGTTGGGGCAGAGGTTGTGAGTACCCGTGCATGTGCACAGAGTGTGGAAAAGAATGTTGGATATTCTGCTATATTACCCCCCTCTTTATTCCTGTAAGTCTCTCACTGAACCTGGAGCTAGACTGGCTGGCAGCCAGCATCCTCCTATCTCTTCCCTACATAGCAATGGTATTACAGGTGCACACAGCCACACCTATCTTAATATTCTGATATATAATAGCCTGATTACATATATATATATATATATATATATATATATATATATATATATGAAAAATGTTATATGATGTCTGAATTTGGAGGATAAATTCTTTTGCCTGTTTCTTGCTATGGTTGTCTTTAAATACACAAAATAGAAGCACAGTGTGTACTCCACCAATGAACTGGGATTGTGCTTTCTGCTGTTTCTGTGGCAGTTTCATTGCATCACCTTCTTGCAGCTCATCAAGCATTCCATCAACGTCTATAACATTGACCTGCTGCCTACATGACAGGAGTCTTCTCTACATTCTGTTCTAGCTCCTCAGCCCACAGGCAGACAGAAAAGGGAACACTAGACTTGTGAAGAAAGCTTCCATGCATCTACTTACTCTCACTCAGTCTTTAGCATTCTTCTGCCTCAGGTCCATGCTGTCTTGGTTGTAGTGCAGGTAAAGATCTCAATCTGCTGTTTAAGCAGAATGTGCAACTGTGTACCTAATGGGGTTTCAAGGGTGAGAGGCCAAGGTTGTCCTTACTGCTGTCTAAAATTTGCCTTTGAAGGTCTATTTGTCTTCAAGCATTAAGGAGGCATAGTGTAAAGACGGTGGGAAGGAGCCATTGATTTTGAAATCTATTGTGTTCCAGGTATTCTTTACATAGAGTCACTTGATGTTATCTTATTTGCTTAATCCATACAAGCTAAGCCTGAAATACACAGTAACTACTATTTCACATATATTATAGATGAAGAAACTGAGGCTTAGAAAGATCTTCAGGTCCCGTCTGAAGCACAGATAGTCTATCAACAATAAGAAAATAGGGAAAGTGGCATGTGATTTTTTTTTTTTTTTAGACTTTGAGTTCTTGACACATTCCATTATACCGTGGGAGAGCTTGCTACGCCTTCTTCCCAGTCAGGAAAGAGCATCTCTCAGAAGGAGTGGTCACTATCCCAAGAAAGAGAAAGGAATCAGGATGCCAAATTTGCAATTCATTTATATGCTTGTCTGAAGGTGGACCTCCAGATAATGGCTGCACAGTTTCTGTTACTCAGGAGTCAGTGGGAACAGGGCAGAAAGTGTATGTTTTAGGAGACTCTGGAGACAACCTAATTCAGGTCCTCTCTATCACAACAGAGGATCTACAGACCAAAGTGGGGCTGTACATGGACAGGCAGCAGCTCAAAGCAGAGTTTCTATAACTTCACCCATCTACATCTCCCTGAGTTACCCGTGTATGTTGTTATCTTTGGTTCACACTTCAAACTCCACCACTTAAGTCATATTGTGCTAACTTCTCACCAACTATAGAAGGGAAGGTGAGGAGTCCTGAAGATTTTTTAAATGTAGGTATTTTTCCTGGGTGACTCAGAGTACCTTTACTCGGAAGTACAATAATATGCTTATAGTTTGCATAGAACATCCACAGTGAACATATCATGGAATCAGTAGCATCATTTTCCTTACAAATGTACTACTCAGAGAAGTTTCCATTTCCAACCATCCTCAGAGTCACAGAGAATGTTTTCATTATCCCATAATGGATAAGACACAACAAAGATGCAGCTTAGAGAGCTAATTATAGCTTTTGATTTTGAATTACTTCTTCATAAAGTTGCTCACGGACTTAAGATCTATCTTACCCCAGTTACCTGAAGCTCATATTTCCTCCTGGCCTTCCTGGTTGTTCCAGCTCATGAAATAAAATTACTTTACTTTTGGTGCTTCAAGGTTCTCATCAGTAAACTTGAGCTGCTACTACAGGCCAACTTGGAGTCAGTTTTATGACAAGCCTTGAAGTAATACAAGCTAAACTGTACCTTTCTTGTGCTCAAATATCTAAACACTCTGTTTGGTTCAACAGTCCATCTCAGTTCAATTTCTTATGCTTAAATATTATAATTTTATCACATAATATAGGAAGGGAAAGTAACTTGTGACTCATTTAAAAAATACAGGGAAAAAAGGTGAAGCATCTCATGTTGAGTTCTGTCCAGAACAGGACCATATTAGATTAAAGGAGAGTGACCAGGATTTTCTTATTCTGCAGCAGTGTTAGAATCTATAATGGAAAAAAGGGAAGGAACTGAATTATTCTATGTCAAAGTACTTGACAAGTGAAGGTGGCAGATGTTTGTAAGTTCTTAAGTGCGTGCCTGTTTGTGGTAGTCTCTGTTCACAGGCTGGAAAACTACTGTAATCAAGTGGCATTCTAAGTGCACAGAGAGCATTAAAGAGTGGCTTTTAGGTAATCAATGACTGTTTAAAAATACCCTTTTCTGCTCAGTCATTTGACAGGGATTGCAGTAGTTGGTGTTCAAAGCACTTTCTCCCGAAAGTACTTACAGATACCTCCAGCTACTGTTTCTCTTTGGGCTGTGTATATGTTTACTTCTTGGACTCATGATAGCCCTTTGGTAGATAGGTTACAGCTTAGATTAGTAGGCTTTCTCTTTTACCAACAAGGAAGTTCTTTGAGAACTCATTTTTCCTGTGTACTCTTACTATCAGCATTATATCTCATAGTGGCAACCTTTAGAATACTCATTAACCAAATTAATGGATTATTGAGTGCTCTGTGTGTGTGTGTGTGTGTGTGTGTGTGTGTGTGTGTGTGTGTGTGTGTGTCTGTCCTCTCTGTCTCTGTCTCTGTTTCTGTGTGTGTGTGTGTGTGTGTGTGTGTGTGTGTGTGTGTGTGTATAGAGAAGAGAGATTTTAATGAATTGGCTTATATAATTAGGGACTAGCAAGTCAAAAATTCATGGGCCAGTTAGGCAAACTAAAAACACAAGCAGAAGTCAATGTTGCAGACTTGAGTGGGTACTATATGGGGCAAGTTACCTGATTATAAACTCAAGGGATTTCTATTTTATAGTCTTGGAGCAGAAACCTTCTCCAATAAACTTCAAGCTCAGCTACTTGGATGAGGCCCACCCACACTTATTTATGGTTAACGAGCTGTAAATGTTAATCACATTTACAAAAACCCTTTACAGCACAATATGAACTAATGTTTGTCCAGACTATTGGGCAGCACAGCACAGCCAAGTAGGACCTAGAAATTGAATGGTACTTCCAAAACCATTACAAGATGCAAAACCAGGGTCTATTAAGGTCATTGTGGACATGAGAAGGACACATTTTCACAGTTCTTCACCAAGTTCCATGTGTCATGAATCACTTAAGGATCTTTACTAAATAGATTCTCATCTATTATTTTGAAAGTAGAACCTAAAATTCTGTTTCTTTGAGGTCCTATTGATATTGATCTAAAGCATGAATAGCAAGACCTTTGGTGGTCCATATAAGGGAAGCAGATGGCCTCAAATGGTTACATCCCCCTATTATTGGCTGGCATTGGTACACAGGATAGAGTGCTCAGTGGAAGGAATGATGTTTAACAGAGATGGGCCAGAAAGGAGGTAACAATCGCAGCAAACTTCTGCAAAGGAACAGAAGAAAACTTCAGGACTGAAACAACTGGGTCCCTTTGAAATCCTAGAAGAGTACAAAGTATGTTAGTCACAGCACAAGGTAGAAGGGCCAACATTTGCCATGGTTCAGATACTAAGCACAGTTAAAGGAAGCTACAATGGTGTTCTGTGTGGCAGCCGGTTGTGTGAGTGGCTCTACATCAGTCATTCTCAAACTTTCTCACTGAAATTTCCTAAGAGCAGGGAGAATCCAAAGATGAATCCCCAAGTGTCTGTCTTAACAAAGTCCACAGTCCTATGAAGTAGCAATTTTTCACTCTCAAGGAATATAAATATTTTATGCTGTGAAGTATCTAGGTTTGTGTTAAAGCATTTCATTGGATTTGCCACCAGGGAAAATGGAGTCTCAGCAACCAGAAGTCATTTCTTTTCATCTTCCTAGTGTATATCAGGTACCACATGCAAGGTTACTTCCCCAGATCTTGGATCATGTATATACTGGCTGTATAAAAGGTTCACAACTATTGACCAGGCGCAAGGTTGGCCTACTGTCTTTCTGTAAATAACACTGTCTGAGCAGAGCTATATCAACATTCGGGGTTGCCTGTGGCAGTTTTCCCACTACAAGGGAAGAATTATGTAGTTGCTGCAGAGGCTATAGGGCCTACAAGCCAAAGGTATTTACTATCTATAGCTTCACAGAGCTAATTAATCCAAATGGAAACTGCAAAGCTCAAAGAATTTTATTGTGGAGGAGGGGTTGTCTTGTGATTTGGGAAATACAGGTTATAAGGTAGTGCTAAGTCACTCCACTAAGGAATGTACTAAGGAAGGCAGAGCTTATATGAGTGAACAGTGATGATTTATTACAAAGCAGTAAAAGTTCTTGGGTAGGGAAACCTGTTGGAGTTGAGAACAGTTTCTGTGAGACAGAGGACCTGTAAACAATAAAAGGCATATAAATGAATGTGCAGATTATTGGGGACTGTGGGGGACCAGGGTCTGGGTGATAGGAAATCACAACATGTCCACACAGTTGGGCTTGCCCGGCGCCATTTTGCACAGGTCTCTCTTCTCTTCTCTCTCTCTCTTCTCCTCTTTTTTCTCTCTCTCCTCCTCTCCTCTCCTCTCCTCACTCATGTGTGTGCTTCACACAGGCCTGTCACGTCTCTTCTATCCTATATTAATAAACAGCTCTTCTGTGGATTTGTCATGTTCGGGACGTGTTCCTCGCCGGGTAAGAGCACCAATAAATAACTAACACTGGGAAGAATCTACAACCGGCTGATAATTAATCTTTGATGAAAAGAAATGAATCCATGTACACAAAACTCCTTAGTTCATACACTTTATTATTCTGTGATAGTTTTCTCTCTACACAGCTTCTATTCTGCTCTCATGTCTAGCTCCTTTCTTGCCTGATTTCTCTATATTTAACTACTGTCCCCTCTAGGTTCTATCTTCATTCCTTCATCTAGTTCTGTCCCTTCTAGGTTCTCATCCATCTAGTTCTTTTCCCATCTCCTCTCTCATCTGGCTCTTCCTCATCTTGTTCTTCCCCATCTGACTCTACCCCATCTTCCATCTTGTTCCTCTAGTACTCTCTTCTAGTCCTTCAATCTAGTTCTTCCCTATCTCAGTTAGTTCCTCTCAAGTTCTAACCCATCTAGTTCTTCCATTCTTTTTTCTCTTTTCTCCATCTCGTGCCCTGGAAGTTCCAGTATATGAAGGGAGGGTCCGGGCTAAATTGTGTAAAGCTATTATTTAATGTCCACCTCACCTAGGCAGTGTTCCCTTATGGAATTTAAGTCAGGAGACTTGTATGTGGGCTGCTATCATTGTTAGTCCTTGAAAGTTGGGCACCCATCTGAGCGGTGTCTTCTTGTGGAATTTATGTTAAGTCAGGAGACTTGCACATGGGCTGTTATCATTGTTAGTCCTCCAAAGTTGGGCGCCCACCTAGGTGGTGCTTCCTATAGTGCTTGAAAGTGGCTAAGGGAGATATCTGATTCCAGAGAAAGCCTTTCTTGAGGCTGTTCTCCAAATTCCTGGAATGTGTATGTCCAGAGAGTGATCAGTCCACACTCTTAGCCCTTCTTAGGGAAAAGTCAATTGGGAAAACTATGAAGGCACACATGATTTTCATAACAGAATACAGCTGATATATAACAAGCCAAGTAACACCAAAAACTCCTTGGGATTTAGCTTCCTCTACGTGATTCCTCCAGGTAGTGACTTTGCCATAACCAGCTGAGTTCTTATGATATATTCCTACAGCCTGCAGCAGTAGATGTGGATAAAATATCCATAAAACAAGGCCCAGTAAACTCTCGATGACTCTGCAGTTATAGGCACAATGCAATTATAGTCCTCAGATACCTGAAGTCAGTGGATGAGTGGTGCACATCTGCATCACAAAAGCAGCTGAGATGTGCCCCTGAGTACAGTTTCCTCAGTGGCCTCTTGGCCGTTCCCTCATGACAGTCCTTTGTTTTTGTAGTAGGAAATGCTTGCCTACTCTGATATAGATGACCCTGTTGCTTATTCCTATTGATTGATGCTATTACTTTTCTGAGTTCTTGTGTAATGTGACCCTTCGGATATTAGAAACCTGGCAAGCTTGAGTTAGATGGCTCCAGGTAACTATCAGACATTGTGATCTCAGGCATGAGCCAGATCTTAGTTATACACACAGATCTTAGTAAACCACACAGGGATAGGCCTGTTCACCTGAACCTGCTGTACCAACCCCACCTAGCTCAGGGACAAAGGTGTGTGATGTCAAGCAAACACAATGCCTTCAGCTGTAAATTGTTCTGTAAAGGAAATTAGTATTTAGACTGCCTAGCACTGATAAGAATTGATTTTAAAAACCTAATTTAGCCGGGCGGTGGTGGTGCACGCCTTTAATCCCAGCACTTGGGAGGCAGAGGCAGGTGGAGCTCTGTGAGTTCGAGGCCTGGCTGGGCTACAGAGTGAGTTCCAGGAAGGGCACAAGGCTACACAGAGAAACCCTGTCTCAAAAAAAACAAAACAAAACAACACAAACAAACAAACAAAAAAGATCCCTGCCCAAGGCAACTGGAGGGATTCAGCATATTGAGACCCAAGAACTAAAGCCGGAAAGAACAGCAGCTAGGAGAGTTCAAGCAAAGCTTTGAGGAACTGTGAAGGTTTAATCTGGGATAAATGTATTTGACAGATGCATAGGGAAGGCTCTGGCTAAAAACAGTGCATAGGCCAAGAGAAATGGAGCATGGGCTTGAAAGTGAGCAACAAGAAGAGTGACCAGAAGTAAAGAAAGGGAGGACAGTTTCCACAAACGGCTCTCATCTAGAATGCGCCGGTGTGAGTCAGTCAGAAGAACCTGATGGTGCTGAGGAGGCTATCCAAAGGAGAGCATCAAGATGCTACTGAGGTTTATATATCTGAGGTTGAGAGAGAGAGAGAGAGAGAGAGAGAGAGAGAGAGAGAGAGAGAGAGAGAGAGAGAACACTTGAGATTTCAAGGTATTCAGAAGTACTTAATTTCAGAAATTCAGACCTGAAAAGAAGAAAGAGGTTTGTGAGACAAAGCAGAAGCACATTTCTAGGAGCAAAGTCTGGAAACTAATATCCAAAGATTATCAGAAACAGAAAGAGGTTCATACATGGGAAATTTCAATTTTTTTCACTTTTCTTTCTTTTTTTTCTCTCTTTTTTTGTCTTAAGGTAGGTAAGCTTGTTTCCTACAGTTATGCCATATATTCTAATATGTAGTACATTAAATCTAATTGGTTTTATATACAATTTACCTGTAAATCTTTCCTCTGGGTAAAGTACTCCAAATGGGTGTTCCTCCCTCCTGATCCCTGCAAATAGAATGACTGTTCAGCTATTGCTGCTGCTTATCCACTGTGCATGAGAGGTGCAAAGATTACAAGGGTGGGAACTTGCTCTCCTGCAGGGATTATCTCCCCTCCCTGCTTTGCCACCAGCTCCCAAGCGCACTTAAGTGTGGCATCTGCTTCAGGCATGAGGATGACCCAGAGAATGACTGAGTGGTGATTATGGCAGAGACTTCATTTCTTTGTTTAGGTTGAGTTGGAACCAAGGTTACACTAATGTATATTGTTATGTGTCAGGTCTCCCTCCAAACACTAGAATGGTAGTGAATTTGTGATGGACAAAGTAGAACTGGAGCAGAAATGAAATCGTGATTTTCATAGAAGAACCTGTGACAGCTCTTATTCCTCAGTCTGATGCTCTTATTGAGAGAATGGCTTTAATTTAGGAAAAGCAGCAGTTGTCAGGCAAACAATGAAAAATCCAGAAGAAGAGTTAAGACTTGTAAGAGCAAAATTGGGGATTATGTGAGGAAGGGTATGGAGAACACTGGGAATAGGTGAATGCTATGGTCAAAGAGATGGCAAGGAGCTCCCACCAAAGGACCTCCTTTGAAGCAGTCCAAGAAGTGTCTGAGAATTCAGAAGCCAAGAAAAGTATAGAATCAGGCTGGGAATAGAGGGGCAGATCTGTAGTCTCAGAACTCAGGAGGCAGAAGTGGGAAGGTAGGTGGGACAAGTCTGAGGTTTGAGGCTTGCCTACTCCCTACAAAGTCAGGACTTTGAAGTGAGACTTGTCAAAAATGGGGGAGGGCAAGAAGAACATATTTAAAAGGGGCAATGGTCAATACTATGAAAAGTAGCCAAGGGTGGAGAAGGACATGCACTATAAATTGTCCATTAGATTTGAGGCCATTAGATTGCCATTCAGTGCTAACTAGGGCAAAGGCAGTTCGTCATAAAAGAAGAATACATTAGTGGGGAGTAACGTGAATGGGGAAATACAGGGTTTTCACATTTTTTCAAGAAACATAGCATGGAAAGACATGGGAGGGTTATGGAAGATTTATGTTTTAAGTGGGAGAGAGAGGATACAAAAGTCTCACAGCCTGCCTGTTTTTCTTCCCAGTTTATTGCAGAAGTGTTAGGCAGGTTCTTAAAACCTTTGTTACATTTGCATATCAGCCTGTTTTAAAGGGTCCACCCTGTGATTCATATAATGAATAATGGGAATTATATGTATAGATTGGCATTTCCCAACAATATAGGGTTGAGTTAGAGGTGAAAGAATTTTAGTTGCTTGTGCAAGATTATATTTCCAGTAACTTCCTTAGTGAGATGTGCTTGCTCCGTGGTTTAGAATGGGTTTATAATTTATCTAGCAAAACTTTGTCTGTTTTTAACACACTCTCTCTCTCTCTGTCTCTGTCTCAGAGAGACAGAGAGAGACAGACAGAGACAGACAGACAGACAGACAGAGCAGTTTGTCTCAGTGTACAGGTAAGCCTCTCTAAACATTAATACATTTTCTTTCCATCTTTTCCTATTTGTGTTTTATCAGTACCCTATTGGTGCTTTGTACTTTATAGGCTTGGACCCCATAAAAAGTAGCTGTTGTGTGGTTGAGAGACCATCTTGTCATGCTATTAATATATTAAAAAAATAAATCATAACACAAGGTGGAATGCTGGACTAAGGCCCAGACTGAGTGCTGGGGAGAGGAACGGTGCAGTGGTATGAAAGCCTATAGGAGCAATCCTGATTTTTATTTAAAATAATGTTTCATTCACCGAGGATTTTTCAGGTACTAATTTTTGTTGTTGTTATTAGGCAGGACCTCACTATGTAGCCCTGGATGGCTTAGAACTACATTTGACTAGGCTGGACTGGATGTGTGACTGCCTCAGTCTTTTATTAAGCTCAACTCCTCATTTGTTAAGTGGAGACAATCAAATAAGTAAGTTAATACAGATAAAATAATTAGGAATATAGTTATAAGTTGAGTATCATTTCAAGACAAAGCAAGTAATTTACATATACACTATACAACAGCACTGTCCAGTAGACACTGAATACCAACCCACTGTGCATTTTAAAATAGCTATTTTTAAGACATGGAAAAGTAAATGATAAAATTAATCACAACAGTTTTTTTAAGAATTGTTTTCTTTTTTGCAATTTTATCATTATTAATTTTTTTATTCATTTTACATATCAACTACTGATCCCCCCCCAGTCTGTCCCCCAGCATTTTGCCACAACCCACCTCCCATTCCCTCCTCCAAAAAGGTAAGGGCTCCCATAGGGAGTCAACAAAGCCTGATACATTCAGTTGAGGCAGGTCCAAGGCCCTCCCCATGTATCAAGGTTGTGCATGGTGTCCCAACACAGGTAATGGGCTCCAAAAAGCGAGCTCATGTACCAGGGATGGATCCTGATCCCACTGCCAGGGACCCCTTAAACAGACTAAGCTACACAACTGTACAACAATTTCATTAAACCAAACATGTCTAAAATATTATTTTAGTGTGCAATCCATACTGATCATTAATGGTTTACTTTGAATTTTATGCTAAGTTCTGGAAATTGCATATTTTGGAATCCACTTCTTAGTTTGCACACAATCCCTCCCAGATGTTCAGTGATCTCAGGTGGTTGATGGTGCCTTTTGCTATGGCATGTTCAGATCATTAGAAGAGTGATTCACTGGGCTCTTATATAGGAAAGAGAAGGCATTTTTAAACCTTTTATTGAGAAAAGAAAAACCCAACAGCTTCAGAAAGACCACAGACTCCAAATCCACATTTTCTGCTGTCCTTGTAGAACTCTCTCACATAGTGAGAAATGGTTGTTTGGGAGCACAGGTGGAGAATAAACCATTCCAAAGAGCATGTTATTGCCTTCATGTCTATCGATTTCTGTGTCACTTCTGCTTGTGAAATATCCCTCATACTTTTATTTGATTACTATTGGATCCTAAAGACTTTCTAATGTGGTTTAAGAGATCAGTAGCCAGGAATTTAAATTCCTTCAATTGTAAGTTACTGATAAACATTTGAATGTCACACACACACACATCATTTAATTTACTTTTAAAGCCTCAATAAGTTCATTGAGAGAAACACACACACACACACACACACACACACACACACACACATGAAACACTAGTGTGTCTCTGAACACAGGAAAGACTATAAATATATTAATATATGTTTGATTAATAACTTGAGAGAAAGAAACACACACACCTAAAATTTAAATTGTCGAGGAATTGAGAATTATACATTTAAAGTAACTGTTGCTTCCAGTCAAATATGAAATGAAGAGAAGAAGCCCTAGGTTGGGGGTGTAATCACCAACTAGGTGATTTGCTTAATTCACTTCACTGTAAGTCAAGATGAGAAAATGTTTTCTGAAGAACATGTGCCATACACTATTGAGGGAGCACACAGCAGCAGAAATATTCTTTAGGATGTTAACTTCAAGCATGTTTGTTTCCTGGCCTTCCTCAACCTGTCCAGAGCAACCTATACCTTCCGTGGCACTTATATGCAACTACAGGTTTGCAATAACTGCAAACAGAGCATTGAATTTGTAGGAAAAACAAAGCATTGAATTTTCAGGAAAAACTGAGCCAGAATTATTAGGCAGAAGATAATTTCTATAGCATGTAAAAAAATTACTTCTGTGGGATCCTAGCTTATTTACTGTATTTAACATTTTGCTTCTTGACATAATTTAAAAGTACATGAATTGACACATTTGGGCCTTTTCTTAAGGTCTTCATTTTTTTTTTATGAGCTTAAATTTTTTTCATATAATATATTTTTATTATATCTATTTCCCTCCCAGGTCTTCACCACCTCTTTATCTACTCAACTTCATGTTCTTTCTCTTTCAAAAAACAAAACAACAATAAACAAAAAACCTAATAAAAAACAATCCAAAAGGCAGAAAATACCAAAACAAAACAAAAAGCACACACACACACAGAGACACACAGAGAGGGAGACAGAGAGACAGAGAGAGAACCATGTGTTGGCCACCTACTCCTGAGCACTGGGCTTGCTCCAGAATGTGGTTGATATACCCAGTGTCATTCGATTTGAGAAAACTGATTTCCCCTCTCCCTCCAGGTATCAATTACAAACAGCTTATTAGCCAAAGGTGTGACTTTGTGTAGCACTTCCTTTTCTCTTTGCTGTGATTTTTTTTTTTCTAGCTTGAACTTGTACAGGTCGTACATGTACTGTCACAATCTCTGAGTTCACATGTGTATCAGGCCTGTTTTGTCTGGAAGACTGCTTCTCTGGCATCATCTGCTAACTCCCTCCAGCTATTACAATCTTTCCACCATCTCTTCTAAAAAAATCTGTGGGCCTTGTCGATAGTGGTTTGATAAAGATATCTCATTAAGGCCTGAGTTTTGCAATTTATGTCACTTGTTGAGTTGTGAGTCTCTTTGTTAATTTCCAACTATTATGAGAAGTTTCTCTGATGAGTTTTAAGTAGGCAGTGATCTATGGATATGGCAATATGCCATTAAGAGTCATTACATAGCTATGTCCTGTTAGCAAAGTAATAGTAGAAGATTTTCCCCTAGGTCCAGGACCTATCTAGTCTCAGGTTCTTGACCAGTTTATCAGTGTCAGGTATGGGCTCTACCTCATAGAGTGGGCTTTAAATCCATTTTTTAAAGTGGCTGGATACTTCCAAAGCATTTGTACCATCATTGCACCTATGTATCTTGTAGGCAGTCAACTAGTGTAAGCCACAGAATTCATAGCTGTGTGACATTGATAATTACTTTTCTCTTCTGGTAATATACATAACACCTTCCAGCACAAGGAATGCCAGTCAGTAGGGATGAAGTTTCTAGTTGGGCATCAACTCAATTTTTCATTTTCATGACGTAAGTAAGTGGTATCTTCAACAATATATATATATATCCTGCAATGTTTGGGGGTATGTAGGTGACCCCTGTGGCCAATGACTCAACAAGAGTTAATCCTTTCTTGGTATTGGGGGATTTTACTTGGTAGGATAAGATGTCTAGTTGGGGCACCATCTCTCTCTATTCCCCCAGATTCCTGTGTGCACACAAAATAACAGTTCAGGCCTGTTTGAAAGTTCCTTAATAAAGACAATCCCCACCCAGTTATACAAGGTCAGAACTTGCATTTTAATAAATGTCATAAAGTGATTCTTGTGCTCATGCTATTGAAGTAGAGAAATGCTGGTATATAGAGAGCAAAAGTTGCCATTCTTTAAAGAAAATAATCATTAGTAAAGGATACCACAATAATTTATGTCATAACTATGAATCAAATAGTTTTCAGTTGAAATAGTATCCATATTTAGCCATTAACTGAGATGTCCTCTATAACTATGATGCTGCTATTTTGAAGTGTCTGTGCCCTGAATAGTCCTTTAAGAAAGGTTTTCAAGTGATCTGCAGACAGGTGTTTATAGTATGGGAATGCCAACTGCACAATGGCACTAGGAATAAGGTCCCAAAGAGAAGCTGGCACCAGCAGGGACTGAGAACTCTGTCTCCAGAATTTTTGCTTCTAGACTCCATGGTCCTGGATGCTTTATCACTAGTTCTTCTAATGTGTGATTTCCCCTGCGGGCAGGTACAAGTGAGGGCATCTTCTGTGCCTACCCTTGCTGCCCTTGGGTTAGCCATCCTGTACTCCTGCCCTAATTTCACTCATAAATCACTTTCTGTCACACTTCTGGTTCCTTCCCAACTTTCCAGAGTCTTTCTTCAATCCAAGAGCCTGAAAATAGCTTCCCAGATGTGTCTACTGCCCTCCTCTGGGATAGTCTTCAGAGACAAGCTTAAAATAGCACTGGCCTTCTCAGCCTGGGACTTCAGAGTTCTCAGGCAATTCTGCAATTTCAAAATTAAAATAAAGGATGGAACGCCTCCAATAGACCACATACCGTTCAGTTCACTGATTTGTTTTATACAAGGTCATAATTTGTATTTTAAGGCTAGAGATGGTGTTCACAGATAAGTGGCTGTGTTCAGGACATAGTGAAATATTTCACGCTTCTTCTGATCTGTACCCCATGTTAGTGGCTGAAAAGCATCTCAGAGCATCTGTGCATGATGGCCAACAAGATGACAGCGAGCACTTGGTCTGTTCACATTAAAAGCATTTAAAAAATTCTTCCTGAAAAAAAAAAAAACATTAAAAATCCAAACAAAATGAAGTGAAGCCAATTAAGTCAAATCTATAAAATAAATAAGAATGAATTAACACATCAAAACAAAGTTCCCATTTTTCCAAATAATTTAGGTTAGAGTAGATTGAGTTTTATGCTTAAAATTGAGTGTGTGTGTATGTGTGTGTGTGTGTGTGCCTTCAGAGTATAGGGGGCTTTGGGTCTTCTGGAGCTGAAATTATAGGTAGTTGTGAGCAGCTTAGTGTTGGAAACTGGATTCCACAAGAGGAGTATGCATTCCTATCTGCTAAGCCATGTCTTCAGCCCCCTTCCATACAATTTAGACAGCACATACATGTTTTACTTCAGTACCAATTTAGATTCAAGGACATATCAGTTGGAATAGTCTGGATATATGTTTCCATCTGTTTTGTTTGTGGACTGTCTCTGGGCATCCTGACACTGTCATGATACTATTGACCCTCAGCTTTTAAGTCCTAGAAATATAAGCCCCTTGGTGAGATTAGGATCAGAGAGGCTGTGGGTAGCAAGGTTACACAGAATACAGGGTAGAACTCATCCTCAACAGGTAAATATGTTGATCTTCTGAGCTTCTGTTTCCCCTTTATTAAAACTGTTATGTGTCTTTTGAGACTTGCTGTCTCCTTTTATTACAGCTGAAGTTAGTGCTTTTTTTCTTTACATTTATTGAGGGAGAAAGGCACACACACACACAGAGCACATGAGAACATGAAGCTGAGTTTGAGTGGGGGAGTAGAGGGAAGGAAAGAATATGATCAAAATATATTGTATGGAAATTTTTTCAACAAAAATTAATTTAGAAAAAAGCTTAGGTGCAAAGATACTTCTTTTAATCAGAGCTGCAAATTTCTATCTGCTGTTATCTGTCTAAATAGCTGCCATTTAGGAGGTTTGCCCTCTGGCCCAATCTCCCCCACCCCCATTTTGGGCAGGTCTCTGTAGCCTGTAATCTAGGTTTCCTACTTGATCAGCCTACTAGCCTTATCATTAACAGTCTGCTTCAGCATTGAGCCCTAAGACAGGCAGGCATGTCAGCTGGCACAATGAAAACAGGAGAAACAATTCAAAGACGAAGAACATTAGAGAGCTGCTCCGGTTTGGACTTTACCAAGAAGAGAATGGAAAGAGCCCAAGGTCCTGCATTCATGCAACTTCTCCCACCAACATCTGGGTCAGTCAAAGGTCTTGGCATTAAGTAGAACAGTAAAAGGAGCCTGGAAATGAACTTTTCTGAAAAGTGCTTTCAAGATAAAAGCCTTTCATGGAATTTTAGTGGCAATATTTCCATTAAATCTCATGCTTCAGAGTCAAACTTTTACTGGACAACATTATAAATGAAGATGGTGGTATTATTGTTCTGAAGTGCAAAAGGCACTTTTAGCATTTTATAAATTGACCTAGGAATTTATCAAGGAAACAATAATTTATTTTAAATTGTTTAGCAAGAAGTGTGATGCTAGTGATTAAATATTTTTTCAATTCTAAGAACTATTAAATAATTTGTGTACAACTTTTGAAGGAAATTCTAAAATAACTATATTTTAAAGAAATCTGTATATTTTCATAGATTGCCAAGGCATTTTTAAGAAAATTATTTTTATGTTATGAATATGAGTGTTTTGACTGCATGCATGTGTGTGCACCTACCATGTGAAAGCTTAGCGCTAGTGGAAGCCAGAGACGGTGTTGGAGGCCTGAGTTTGGAGTTATAAAAGACTGTGGGCCTCCATGTGTTTAAGTCTGTGTCTCTCCCTCATCCAATCCTGCCCTGCCTTAAGCCCACACTTAAGGTGGATTTTGCCAGTTGGAACTCACTGGATGGACTGGGAGGGGTAAGCTCTCTGGAACACTGCTCCTTCTGCAGACTGTGTCTCCTTATCCTGCTGCATCCCCCATGAGCCCTGCTGGGGTGACCTGCCCCCATACTGTGGACTGGAGAAAGCAAGACTGGAATGCACCTCCATTTGTTCTACTGGGAGTTGGAGCAACTTCTATTTTTTATTAGAGAGAGATCTGCCTCCAAGGACTGCTTGCTATTCCACCCTAGAAAGTATCTAGAAGTTAGGTGTCTGCTCTGGGAGTATTTTGTGTGTTCCTAATCTTCCAGTCTTACAGTTTTAAATCCCCCTTCCCCCCCCTCCAGAGTATCTGAATACTTGCAGAGCTTTTAAAGACACTGGCCTGAAATTTTAATTCAATTTTGTCTGTGGTTAAATTTGGCTAAGTGATTTTGAAAAAAAAAGTGTCAGGAGATTCTAATGTGAGCATTCTTTGGACTTCCCCTCCCTTCTTTCTCCTGCCCCCCCCTTCCCTTTCTTTTCCTGTTCTGTTTCTTTCCCTTGGGTACCCCCTTTCTCTGCCCTGTCCCTGTACACTGTCACCAAGGGGGTGAGTTATAGTATGCATATACCAGGCCATAAGGCGATAAATGGAGTATGTATATGGGACTGGGTAGCAACTCATGCTCTTGCAAGACAGAAAAGGATGCATAAGGGTTTGTTATGTCATTCATAATGGTGCACAATTTAAAATTTAGGATTCATTTCTGGAATTTTCTATTTATTAGTTTGGGGCCATTGTTTGTAGCTAATAGTAGAATATATAAAAGGTAAAATTTTAGATAATGGAAGGATAATTGTACTTTAAATTCATACCTCTGGTATCCCAGCTATATTGACTAGCCAATCCCATACAAATTTCTCCAACTCATGATTAATATTTTGTAATTAGACCAAATGCATTGATTCCTCTTGAAGAAGTTTCAGAAGGCTACTTTATCCCTTAGGTGAAAGTTTGGGGTAGGATTCCGTCATGTTTCCCTGAACTGACTCTACTTCAGGTTACACTGGGACAAGACAGCTTGTGTACAGTGATTTGTGGTTGATATTGTTGGGTGTGTATAATGCCACACAGGAGAAGGCCCACAGGACTTAAGGATGAACTTACTCACTGTCCATGCTTAGTCCTATGCTTTAAGCTTTTATTATGTGTACAAGTGTGTTTGTGTCTCTGTGAATGCATGTGTGTGCTGGTATATGTGCTTGTAGGAATATACAGAGACCAAAAAAGGATCTAACATCCTTCAGACATGGAGTTATAGGTGTCTTCTGGATATCTGGGTTGTTATATGGGTGTTGGGATCTGAACTCTGGTCCTAATGATTATGAAACAAGAACTTTTAACCACTGGGCCACCCCTTCAGCCCTCTTAGCCTCGGTTTGATACCTGATATATATTCAGGCATAGTACTCATTTCTTTGGACTTTCATGTACCTAAGGGTACACACATCACTAAGGAGTTACATTTTTTTTTCACAATAGAGCAAATGCCTTTAATCTACTGGTTCACACATAATAGCCCTTCTTTCTGTAACTCTTGAAAACATTACTTTTTAACTTACAACCACACACCAGTTATACTAGCTGTTTTCCAAATAATGTCCTATTGAATCTTCTGCATGCTAGCAGTGTTATTTCCATGTTACAGGTAAATCAACTGAGGCACATAATTCTAAAGGCAGAATCGCTTCAAGGCACATAACTGATAAAGAGAAGTGAGGACCAAACTGATCTTTCTGACTTGTAGGTCCTTGCTTCAAATTAAAACCCACTACTTAACTTCGAGAATCCCAGGAAGTCTGTACTCTCTCCTGGCATAGTTACAATGTCCTTCACTCTAATGGTTCATATGCTGCATAGCATTAGCCCTCAGGGACCTTCTCTAGCAGCCTACTCTGCTGCCCACCACAGCCACATGTCATCAGTATAAATGCTGTTGTCCTTATTGATACTAGTTTGCATAAAACCCACCTTTGTGAACCAGTTTCTAATTATACTGATAAGTTCATTGGGACAAGAATATAATACCAGTTCTCCAAAATGACATCTATAAATGCCCTATTTTCAGATACAGCAAAAACCTATGTAAGCATACACAAAATACCTCTTGCTATCATCAAGAGGCCCGGTAATGCATTCTGTGTCCTGACAGCAACCATGATTGTGAGTGTATGTTCTTCAGACTGCAATCTTCACTCTTGTATATCACAGCCACATCTTAATAAAAGAATGATCACAATTTTCTTCTCCATTATATCTAATGTTCCTGAAATTTTCAAAAATGAAAGGGGGAAAATGACCAGAAGAGGAACATCATAGAATATTTGGATGCATTTGGCTTGGAAATTAGTATATCTGAAATCCTCTCAGAGCTGTGACTCTATGCTTACTAGGTTCTGAAAGCTGCAACTTTTTTCTTTTTTTTCCAGACAGGGTTTCACTGCATAACTTTTGGTGCCTGTCTTGGATCTCACTCTGTAGACCAGGCTGGCCTCTAACTCACAGAGATCCACCTGCCTGGCTCTGCCTCTGGAGTGCTGGGATTAAAGGCATGCGCCACCACCACCCAGCAACTTTTATATGCTGAGTGAGGATAATACTAGGACATTACACTGTTTTGCTATTGTTGTTATTACTATTAACAATGAGACATGACAGTGAGAAATTAGCCTAGACAGTGAAGGTCATAAGTGCTCTGCGGAAAGCTGTTCTTATATGGTCTCAATATCCAAGTAGAGATGCATGCTTTTTCTGTTTACCTGTAGAGCCCTTTCCAGGGAACATAACAATAAGGCAATCCAACTACTGCAGAAATAGTCAGTGTTTGTGGTATTCACCCTTGAAGATGGCTACCATTATCTGCCTACTGGAAGCCTTTATATTTAGGAAACTTAGTTGCAAGACACAAATGGATGGAAGGATATCTCAGTCTTGACATACCCAGCATGTGCTACACCAAGTTGCTCTACAAAGCAATTACTTAAGTAATAAATGAAGGGATGATGTTATATTTCCCAGTGAAGTCAAGAGTCAGCAGTTGTGCAGGAAAGAATCAGAGATGTATTTCTTCTAGTTTCTTTAGAAGATTGATCATTGGAACTATTGTTACTACAAAATCAAACTTAGGTATAAGTTCCCTTAAGATCCAAAGTTCAACTGTATCATTTGATGTACAAGGATGTACATCTTACAGTATTTTCTCTGCATTCATTTATTGATGTTCTCCATCAAGCTATGAGTAGTCCTGTTGATTCTTTTCCTGTAGTCTTAGCACTCAAGAAATGTATTTGATAAATATTCACAGTTTCAGTCACTCTGATGAGCCTATATTTACTCTGATAAAGCTGCCAGGAATCAAAGCATTACAAGAATATTATTTATGCTCCCAGGTGTGTAATTTATTAAGAACATTTTCACTCTTGGAGCCAGTGTACTGCTTAATGTGATCCTTACAAGAGCCAGAGGATCATCATAGCACATTACAGTACATGCTGCTAATACACTATAAAGAATGGTAATCAACCACACTTAACACTAAAGAAATGGACACTGGAAGAAATTAAGGGCTTTTTACAAGGTCAGCCTCTTGAATGTAAGAACATCAACTCTCAACTTCTATCCCCAAATTCTGGGTTTGTTTTGTTTTGTGTGTGTGTTGTGTGTGTGTGTGTGTGTGTGTGTGTGTGTGTGTGTGTGTGAGAGAGAGAGAGAGAGAGAGAGAGAGAGAGAGAGAGAGAGAGAGAGAGAGAGAGGCTATACCAATATCTTAAAAAATGTAAAGTTACCACCTGGGGGAAACATTTAGTATTTGGGAAAAATCTCAAAATTCATTAAGAATTAATTATAAATACGGGGGAATCACAGAACTAGAAAATAGCAGGTTGCATTGTTTTGTTTTACTTTTACTAAAATCAACATAGTGCACTCAGCCAATGAACCATATTTTCTTCAATGGTTCATAAAAGAGTCTATAGACAGTTTGGGGAAACTAGATCTGGAGTGTTGTGAGCCCGGTGACCATCTGTAAAGTCTCATGTAGGGCCGTTTAGGAGGATCAGGTTTGTTCACAATGGGCAGAGGCTCAAACAGGGGCCCAGGAATCTGGCCTGGAGCCCAGGCTCTATGCATTCATAGAAGTACACAGCACAACTGCATTTATTGTTCACTTTATTAATCCAGAGCAAGGAATAGGGTTGTGTTCTTCACTTAGGAAACTTCCCCAGCCTTTCTTTAAGTAGGTAACAAGGCTCAAGGCAGCTGCTGGTAATCTAAACAGAAAACTGCCTAGCTTCTCTATGGACCTTAATGTAAAAGGGCAAGCAACTGAAGCAGAAGCCCTTGTATGTGAATTCCGTAACAGCTGCATCCCTCTGGCCTATCTGTTACTAGGCCAAGGAACAAACTTTAGTTACGTCATTTACAGACCAGAGCCACCGGGATATCCTGACAGTGCTAATTGACCAGGCTGAATCATTTCACCCTTAGGGGTAAACAGCATGTGCTGTGTGCTTCTGGTGCACAGAAGATGCTAATCACAACCTGATACTCTTAATTTTGACTTCTGTGTCCATGATGAAACTATTACCTACTATTAGGTTTCTACATTCCATATCAAATAACGAGGGCAGTCCACAAACTTCACAGCATGAAGGAAGCAGCCAACAAAAATATCAAAAGTAACCTTTACTCTTGGCACACTAGGGTTTGTTTTTCCCCAGATAGGTACTGTGTAAGGAAATTTCACAGGTTCCTCCTTTCATATTGCAATGAGGTTGTTGGAGGCTGTTCAGAGAGACAATAGAGTCAGGTGAACCATGCTGAGGTGGGAAGGAGATAAACCTTTCTAAACACCAAAGCAGATATTGAAGGAAATGGGAAACCAAAGGTTGATAAATAGTCATGTGGCAAACACAGCTGCAAAGCAAAATAGTAAAGCAAAGCAGTTAGATGAGCATGAGGTTAAGGAAAGACGAACCAAGGTTGGAATCTTCTTAGACCCCCTGCTGTGGAAAGTCAATGTTTGGACAAATTAGCAGCTAAAAATATTGAAGAGCCCAGATTAGCTCCCTGAGAATGTAAAAAGATAAACCTCAGTTTCTGAAAGGTTTTCCCTTTGCTGCATAGAAAGAGAAGATTCTAAAATCAATTATTGTTTACTGGATTTTTCATCAGTAAGACCAACAGCAACAAACGTGTAGGTAAGGCCTTATAGAACAGGATATTTACAATTATTTATAGATTTTCTATTAGATGTAAATTTAACACATGCCATGAGATGGCCAGAGGTCAGTTTCCTTTTGGAAGCATGGCTGTGGAGATACCCTCTCTAGTTTAAATTTATTTTTAATTTTTATATTTCTCTCTCTCTCTCTCTCTCTCTCTCTCTCTCTCTCTCTCTCTCTCTCTCTGTGTGTGTGTGTGTGTGTGTGTGTGTGTGTGTGTGTGTGTGTGTGTGTTATGCATACACATGGGGAGAGCATGCACATAGAGACCAGAGAAATAAATCATTGTCACTTTCTGCCTTATTGCCTTGAGACAGGGTTTTTCACTGAATCCAACGCTCCCCTTTCCACACAGGCTGACTGCCTAGTGAGCTTTTGGGACCTACCTGTCTCTGCCTCCCAGTGCTGGGGCTTATAAGTATGCATTGGTATTCCTGGGTTTTTACATGGATGTTGAGGCTTGAAACTCAGGTCATCATATTTTCACAGCACATGCTCTTATACACTGAGCCATCTCCACAGCCCCTGGAGATGCCCTTGCTCTCCTCAACTCTAGGATCATGTGATTTATTGACTTTGCAATTCATATCCACTAAGTATTTTCCCAACTACACTGTCCACACTCATTATACTAATTACAAACACTTATAACAGAGGAGAGTAGACTGTGACATTGCCTCACAGTCACTACCATTTTCACCAAACCGAAACACTCACTTTATTCATCAGGGAATCACTTTACTCATAACTCATATCAAACACCATCTGGCTTCCTGTCTATTTTCCAAATGTACAGAGTTTCCAGTGTTGGCCTTTGCTTTCTCCTCTTGCTGCCTCTACCTATTTGAGTAGCACCTACTTCATGTTTAGGCAAGCATTACATCTAGAGAAATGTTTGCTGAAACTACTTTTCTTTAAAAAGATTTTATCGTTTGAATATTCACTATTCTCTGCAGACTGAAATATTGAAGCTCAGTGTATATCCACCTTGTGACCTTATGTTGGGAAGTGGAGATTTTGGAAGTTAAGGTCTGGTGGAAGAAAAAAAGTTTACAGAGCAGGATGCTCTCAGGGCTTAGATCTCATCCCCAGTCACTTCCCTTCTCTGCTTCTTATCTTCCATGATGCCAGCTATTTTATTCTATCATACACTCCCTGCCATGTGATCAGTTTGCCTCAAGACCACATCAATGAAACCATAAAGCATGGGCCAAAACTTCTGAACCATGAGTCAAAATAAATATATTCTCAAGTTGATTTTGCTGAGGTATTTATAATAGTAATAGGAAGACTAGAAGTTGGTGACAAAAATATTATTGTGACGATATTGTGTTCCCAATATATTGCACCCTAATAAACTTACCTTGTGTCAGAGAACAGAACAACCACTAGATATAGAGGCCAGAAAATGATGGCACACACACCTTTAATCCTAGCATTTCAGAAGACAGAGATCCATCCGGATCTCTGTGAGTTCAAAGCCACATTGGAAACAGACAGGTGTGGTGGCATACACCTTTAATCTCAGGAAGTGATGACAGGAAGCAGAAAGGTATATAAGGTGTGAAAACCAGGAACTAGAGCCTGTTAAGCTTTCAGGCTTTTGAGTAGCAGTTCAGCTGAGATTTATTCTGGATAAGAACACAGAGGCTTCCAGTTTGAGGAAACAGGATCAGCTGAGGAACTGTCAAGGTGAGGAAGCTGTGGCTTGTTCTGCTTCTCTGATCTTCCAGCAATTCACCCCAATACCTAGCTCCAGGTTTGATTTTATTAATAAGACCTTTTAGGATTCATATTACATATTATAAATACTAAATAGACTGTCATAGAATTATAAAAAATTAAGTAATCACATATGAAAACAAAACTTTGTCTGTTCAATGTATTCTCCCTGCTAGACTGGAATATTCTTGAGCTTTGACCTCAGACACACAGAAACTGTTAACCTTGTGTGGTTCTCTATCCAGGTAGGGGAAAAAAATCATTATACCTGGCCCAGTACTAAAAGGGATTCCTAGGATTTGAGAACTTATGTCTAAAACAAGAAAAACCTTGGGCAAACTAGCCGAGTTTACTGGCTTACCCATTTTTAAAACTCTCTGTGGTGCACTTAGAAAATAATTGATGAAGTGGGGAAACCTTACCTTCTTCCTACAGTGGTGCAGATCTTTAGAGAAAGATGATGGGACTGGCATTTGCAGGATTGTGCTACAGCTGTGGTCATCCCCCTTGCTGGAACTGTCCCCTGAATTCCTTTAGAGCTAGCAAAACAACAGGCTCATTCAAATTACCAAAGCATTTTAAGCCCCACAGGAAATCTTGAGAGAGAGATGCAGAAGTTTCATCTTGACTCTTGGCAATAACATAAGAAGAGCAGGACCCTCTGCTTCCAGCTGTGGGTCCTTGGATTAATCTCTAAACACTCCAAGACCTCCACTTGCAGCTTGTAAAGTGTGGACTTTCCTTTTTCCTTTCCAGCCATGCAGATCCCTTTCTCACCAGTTTGGAAATTCCTTGGTGTCTCCTATAACCATATCCCCCAACAAGGAGAGTTACACACAGGTCACCGTACAGCCAGAGGTGTAGTAGGTTTAAATTTCTAACCTAGCACCTTAAATGAAATGACTTAGAAATGACATATTCCCTATGAGGGGTCCACTGCTATGCAGAGCCATATTACACATGAGGACTAGATTAATGATGGTCTGGCAATGGCTGTTTCCACTGTCTCCCACATCTCCAAATTGTCACAGGCCTGCATGGATATGTCCTTTCCATTATGCTAAAGCCATGGGAATGAAGAATGTCCACTGCTTTCTCACTTCTCAGCCTATCATGTTTGGATTTTCTCCAGCTTGTCATCCACCAAGGATCTGCAGTCTTTTCTGTTTTATCTGTCTATATTATTTAGTCTTTATCACAGAGAGCTAACATATCCCTCACAGAGTGAAGATATCCATGGGCAATATAAAACCAAAGAGAAGTAGCTACATTCCAAAAACCAATTGACAGACACTAAAATGTGATGTGTAACAACTTTTATGATTTGTTTCACATGTGTGTAACATGAAGACTATAGTTAACTTGGAGGTGGTAGAAGAGTGTGCAAGGCTGGTTTTCCCACAGACAGACTTTGTTCTATGCAATATGAGGATAAGGATCCTCTCAGTTAGGCTGCCTAGAATTGAAACTCAGATATAGCCTTTAATTATACCTGAATGGCTTGGATTAAGTTTCTAAGCTCCTGTACTCTCAGTACTGAAATGTTTCTGTTTCTGTGGAATGTGAATTACCTAGTGCCTATATTACAATGCTGTGTTGAGAATCAGATGCTACAATGCCTCGTTCTTAGTTACCTTTCTTGTTATTCTGATCAAACACCCAATAGAAGCATCTCAAGGGAGGAGAGGTTTATTTTGTCTCACAGGTCTAGAAGGATTTCAGTTTCTCATGATGGGAGCACATAATGACTGAAGCACCTCTGACCTTGGAGACAGGAGCATATAACAGAGTTCCTCACATGTCCAACCAACCAGGAAGCATACAGACATCCCAGAAACAAAGCTGCACAGTGACATTCAAAAATCTTTCCCTGGTGTACCCTCTCAAGCAGCCAAATACAACTGAAGATTCCACAGCATCATAAAACATACCGCTATCTTGGAACCAGGTGTTAAATCACAGAAACCCGTGTAGAGACATTTAAGATTCAAGCTATACCAGCCAGAAAGGAAAATACAACGTTGTTCACAATATGATAAAGCACCCAATAGCTTATAATTCTTATCCTTATAGCCATACAACTCTTATGTCTAACAATGCCTCCCTCCAGTGTTTAGAAGATAAATTTTAAACTCCATGGCAGAGATGCAAAGCCTGTTTTTTGAATCTATCTCCACCATTGCCTGCCCACCTGTGAGTTTATCCCTTGATTCACTCTGGTTGTCTGACTACTACATTGTTTCATATGTATTTGAGCCTTTCTGGTCTCCATTATGTTTCTCATGGAAGCCCTTTTCTCTGTTTCTACCTTCTCTTCAGATTTAAATCCATCTTCTTTGGTGCTCACATCTCCTTCCTTAGCTTCCCATTTACCATATGCTCATCTCTATCTTTATTCCTCTCACACTGAAATCAGAAAAGACATGGTTATCTAACAGCTGCTATTGGACTCTGTGCTCATTGTAGACAGGCACTGTCAGCTTTTTAAATCATTCTGTTCAATGTGTTTATAACACTGCCTGGCATGAGGCAACATGGGATAAACACAAGTGGAGAAAGAAGAGAGGGAAAGAAAATTAAAAGGGAGAAGCAACCTGATGAAATGAGCTTGAGAGTAAGCATTACTGAAATGCTGCATTCTAAATCAGCAGCTCAAATCACCTCTCCCATCACTAGCACCCTCTAGACAGAAAAATAATGTCAAATACAACATCACTTTATCTTTTTATAAGCTATGTATACTATGTCTGGCTAATTTCTGGGTCAAAATCAGTGTCTTCATCTATACTGTTCTGGAGCCCAGACAACAGCTCCAGTAGCAAATGTAGTTCAAAGAGGAAGCTAAAAACATAGCAAAACAATGTAGGGATAAAGGTATACAAGTCTTCCAGGATCAGCTTGTTGGAGAAGGCCAACATGCTGCAGCACAAACACAATGTTTATATGATATCCAAACCCTAATTCTATATCAAATGGCAGCCTTGAATGCATGGGACAGAGTTGAAGAACCAGGAAAGAAAACTCAGTCATTTATAAAGGTTATACAGGGCCCAAAAGAATCTTTCACAGATTTCTTACAAAGACTGGCTTCAGCAGTAAATAGAATGGTCCTGAATTTAGAAGCTAGCCAGATAATAATTGAATCTTTGGCTTTTGAGAATGCAAATGCAGCATGCAAGAGAATAATCAGGCCGTTAAAGGCAGGATTGGAAGATTGGATTAGAGACATGGTTAATGTTGAGACTCATGATCATGATAATATGTGGGTAGGAGAAGCAATTTCAAGAGGTTTGAGGAATGTCAGATGTTTTGAATGTGGAAAGCAAAGGCATTTGAAAAGGGACTGTAAACAGGGCACTTCTAGAAACAATGTTTCTTCAAGGAATAATGGCAACAGAATGCCCCTTCCTTCTGGAGTATGTAGAAGGTGTGGTAAGGGAAAACACTGGACCAATGAATGTAGATCAACAAGGGACAGACAAGGTAATACTTTGCCTCAGTCTTCGGAAAACTCCCAGAGGGGCCTCAGGCAGGCCCCCACAGTGAATCCAGTTCAGCCCTTTCCTGCAATGGTACGTAAGACCCCTACTCAGAGCAATTAAATAACCAAATGCCTATTGGAATAAACCAGGCTACTTGGAGTAATGGAACAACTGAGACAGAGAGAACAGAAAATTCAGGAGAAACCATAAAGAAAAATTTTTGGCAAACTTCTATAAATGAACAAATACCAAAATTAACAATAAAAATTAATGGTGTTTTATTGTCTGGTCTGGTAGACACAGGTGCTGATGTGACCATAATTGCACCAGAATTTTGGCATCCATCTTGGCCTCTTCAGGAGGTAAACATTTAACTATTAGAAACTGGAACATTGTCTCAAGTGAAACAGAGTACAAGATGGCTCAAATGTATAGGTCCAGAAGGACAGAGAGGCAAATTAAAACCATATGTGGCTAACATAGCTATGAACCTGTGGGGTGGAGACCTGTTACAACAATGGAATACTCAGATTAACATCGCACCAACCTCAGAAACAAATCATAAACTAGCACATGTTTCTGAGAGAAATATTAGAAGGTATTATTCTAATGAGTGTTTGTTCACCCGCCATCCACATTATACAAGAACAGGGCACAAAAACTGATGATCTTCCAAAGACACCAACAGCTCTATCTTTAAAATGGTTAACAGACAAGCCTGTATGGGTTCATCAATGGCCTTTAACAACAGAGAAACTCCAGGCTTTAGAAGAGCTGGCAGAAGAACAGTTAAATGCTCAGCATATTGAAGAATCAACCAGCCCTTGGAATTCTCCTGTATTTGTTATTAAAAAGAAATCTGGTAAATGGAGAATGGTAACAGACCTTAGAGCAATTAACAAAGTAATTCAGCCAATGGGCTCTCTACAATCTGGAATTTCTTTGCTTACTCTGTTACCTAAAGGATGGCCTCTCATAATTATTGATTTAAAAGACTGTTTCTTTTCAATACCCTTACAAGAAAAAGACAGAGAAAGATTTGCTTTCACAGTGCCTACTTATAATAATTCTCAACCAGTTAAAAGATTTCAATGGAGAGTCCTCCCACAGGGAATGTTGAATAGCCCAACTCTGTGCCAATATTTTGTACAACGGCCATTGGAAGTGATATGTTAAAAATTTCCTAAATCTATAATTTATCATTATATGGATGATATTTTACTAGCTGACTCAAATGCAGATACTTTAGAAAGAATGTTTGAAGAAGTAAAGACAATTTTGCCGCTAGGGATTACAAATTGCTCCTGAAAAGATACAAAAAGGAGATTCTATTAATTATTTAGAATATAAAATAGAGCTACAAAAAATTAGACCTCTAAAGGTACAAATTAGGAGAGATCGACTACAGACTCTTAATGACTTTCAAAGATTATTTGGAGACATTTCTCATCTACGAACTATTGTTGGGGTAAAAAATGATGAAATGAATAATTTGTTCAAAACCTTAGAAGGTGACAAGGACTAAAATCGTCCAAGAGAATTATCACCTGAAGCTGAGAAAGAATTGGCCTTGGTAGAAAAGAAAGTACATGAAGGACACATGGATCGTATTGATCCAAAGCTGGATTGCATTTTCATTATTTTACCTTCTAGGCATTCTCCTACAGGAATATTAATGCAGAGAGAAGACATTATATTAGAATGGATATTTTTACCAAATAAACCGAATAAAAAATTAAAAACTTATGTGGAAAAAAAATCTCTGACTTAATTTTGAAAGGAAAATTGAGACTTCGTCAACTAGCAGGAATAGACCCAGCAGAAATTGTTGCACCTTTAACTAAAAGGACATTGAAAAATTATGGACAGAAAGTAAATCTTGGCAAAGAGCTTGCAGTAATTTTTTGGGAGAAGTTAACAGCAAATATCCCAAAAGCAATAGAATTGATCTTATAAAGAGAGCCAATTGGATCTTGCCTCGAATTGTACATGAAAAACCTATATCTGGAGTTTGTACATTTTGTACAGATGCCAACAAACAAGGAAAGGCAGGTTACGAATCAGAAAATTTAAGTAAAGTGGTTCAAAGTTCTTATAATTCAGTTCAAAAATCGGAATTGTATGCTATTCTGTTCATATTAATGGATTTTTCAGAACCTCTCAATATAGTTACTGAGTCTCAGTATGCTGAAAGAGTGGTATTACATATTGAGACTGCAGAATTTATCCCTCATGCTTCAGAATTAACTTCACTATTTATTCAATTACAAGATACAATCAGGAAAAAGGAGTCATCCTTCATCTATAACTCACATCCAATCCCATACTGGTCTAGCACAAGGTACTGATGAGATTGATAAATTATTGATAGGAAATGTGCTGGAGGCCTCAGAATTTCATAAAAAACATCATGTCAATAGTAAAGGTTTAAGAAAGGATTTTTCTATAACCTGGCAACAAGACAAGGAAATTGTAAAGTAATGTCCTATTTGTTCCTTCTACAATCAGACTGCCTAAAATTTCAAACAAAGTCTAATTTTCTTCCAGTGTACACATAATTCTCTTTTAAATAGTTTCCTTTATAATATCTGATATAATTGAATTACCAAATCTGCATAGCAGAGTAGAAATCTGAGGGAATTTCAAAACAGCTACCTAGTATCCACGTTCTGGCTAAAAGCTTGAATCCAACCACATGTTCCCGCTTGAGCCAAGTTGAGCCTGGGCTCTGGCTTCCTTAAGCTCCGACCACGTGAGTTGGTGTTTCAGCCAAAAGCAGCCTATCTGCAGTTGCATGTAGCTACTGCAATTAGTGGTAGCTCTGGCAGGCCTGAGCTGTTCATAACACCAGCTTTTTAAGCAAGTAACTCCAGCTGCGGTAACTGCTCGTAGCTGAGGTCAGTTGGGCCTGAATCCTAAGCAGAGCTAGGCCCGAGCTAGGGAGCTGGCCCCAAGCTAGGGAGCCGAGCCCGCCTAGGTGGGAAGCCCGACCCACTGCCAAGCGAAGCGTTTTTTTAATGAATTCTTGCCAGGTGGGCGCCAAGAAAATTCTGTGGACTTGTCTGACTCTAGGAGTCCCATGAACTTGAGGATCTAGCTTCCATTGGTTAGGCACCCATCTGCTGAGGGGTTTTCTTAAGCATAATTGTAAATGAGCTTCTTGGACCTTCCCAGTTATGCTAACCATTTGGAGAAAGGAATGAAAACAAAGATGGGCTTTTGGATGGGTTTAGGCAGGCTAGCTGTCTATATTAGAACAACTAATTAAATTGGTATTGTTTTTATATTGGGTATTGAACCCAGCGCTTCACATATACTAGACAAGCACTCTATCTCTGAGTTGTATCTTCAACCCCTTCCCCTTTGGGGTATTGCTATTTTGAGTAAGAATCACACATTATTCAGCCAAACATACTGAGTAGAAAAAATAAAGAATGCACAGGTTTTGTGATCTCATGTGATTTCTTAGGACAGAGGTGTGAAATGCATTAGTCAGCTTGGCTACCTGATGATTACGTCATTAACTAGACTCTTCAACTCCTTCAAAATAAAAGGGAAGTACAGATGCTATTAAAATAGTGCTGAAAGAAATGAGGAAAACTATGAGGTTCATGAGCTTGTGAGTAAACATACAGTAAAAAGATTTAAAAAAATAGTCAACTTATATAGTAAAGAGATTAAAGTTAATATCCTACTCACCTTCCACTATAACTCAAAGAATATATAAATATCAGTCTTTAAATTTTGGAGCTGTGAAGTCAGCCACAATGGCATCTACCTACAATGCTGGTGTTTAGGAATGGGGGCATGAATTCAAGGTCATTTTGGGCAGAGAATCTTTGAACACCACCCCCCATGTCTCTCCCACACACTAAGAACTGTAGCTGCTTTCTTGACAATAAAGCTGAATATGAAGCCATAGTTCAAAATTTCTTTCAGTCAGGAATGGCACAACTGAAGAGTTGTACAAGCATGCACACACACACACACACACACACACACACACACACAAAATTATATGCATGTGTTCTGTATCTTTTTATTATCCACCATATGTCTCTTAACATTTATGAATATTGCAAACTCCCTGCCTTTATATGACCTAAAAACTCTTTGAAAAAGAGGCTAATAGCACTGACTCTTCTTCCAGAGGTCCTGAGTTCAATTCCCAGCAACCACATGGTGGCTCAAACCATCTGTAATAAGGTCTGGTGCCCTCTTCTGTATACATAATAAATAAATAAATCTTTTTAAAAAAGCATAACTAACAAAAATTAAAAATCTATTTAGTTATGTGTTGCAAAAGACCACTCTAAACCTGGCATTCATCCCTTTGTATAACCCTTTGATATTTATTGTTGTATTTGTTGCAGGGAGCTCAAGCAGCAGCTTGAATCAATGAGCTTTAGCATTTGCTCAATTTTGCATTGTCTAAGGAAGGATCCATGGAGAGCACTATACACATTTGAAAGGGTTCTGATACTCGAGTAAACATATTCTGCTGCTCCAGCAACAGAACGTTTATCAATGGCCAGAGAGGGAGAGTGACAGGAGCTGCAGGAAGTCAGTTAGGAGCACGTGGCACAGAAACAGGAATGATGGACAGAGGGAAAGGAGAACATGGCTGCACAACACACAGAAGTGTCTGTCTTGAACTTGGGGCTCATTAAATGTGAAGTCTGAGGAGAGGAAGGTGTCCAGGCAAGAGCCCAGATTTCTAGGTTAGGAAGTTGTAGGGGTGATGAGGACTTTCCTGTGATGGTTTGAGACACAAGTTTAAATTCCAATGTCCTACTTGAGAAATTTAAGAGAATAGGTGTTTCAGATGCAATGGAATTTAAGATGCTACGATTTACAGCAGTGTGTATTTCAATAATACCAGCATGTAAATGGCTGGACTCTAGAAAATAAGAAGTTCAAGTATTAATAATGTGTTAGAAACACTGTGTATTATTTCCTCAGCCCCATAAGTAGCTGAGTGTGGGTGAGATTTCATCTAACAGCAGTTGCTACAGACCTCAGGGTATTCTGCCTCAGTGTATTGCTACTGTGTTATTCACAATTACAGTCAGTGCTTAATATTTATGATTTATTCACTTGTTTGTTTGTTTGTTTTATTTCTGGGGGCAAAACCCTTGCTAAGCCAACTCTTTCCCACCAAACTAAAGTCCCAATCCCTTAATTAATGCTAATATATAAACTTCATTTTTCATATTTTACATTGTAAATTTCATATTTTACATATTGTAAATTCATTTGATCAACAGAAAAAATATGATTTGGATATCGCTCTGTGTAAATAAAGTTCTGATTGGCCAGTGGCCAGGCAGGAAGTATAGGCGGGACAAGAGAAAAGAGAATTCTGGGAAGTAGAAGGCTGGAGGGAGACAACACCAGCCGCCGCCATGAGAAGCAACATGTAAAGACACTGGTAAGCCACAAGCCATGTGGCAAAGTATAGATAAGCAGAAATGAGTTAATTTAAGATAGAAAAAGTAGATAAAAAAAACAATTTCACTGAAGATTTTAAAGCAGAATGCTTGCCAGAGTTGTTACTTACATATATTTCATTGATTTTTTTGTGTCTTCATGCCAAAAACAAAAAAACAAAAAAAAACAACTAAAGATAGAATTATTGTAAATTGTTTACCTTTACTGAAATATTAAATATGCAAGTGTTGTTGAGAAATTTTTTGCTGAATTCATTTTTTCTGAATTCTTAAAAAAATATTTATCTGATGCATGAATTGTGGTATGGATCTGATACTAAAAATGATGGAGTTTTTTGTTGTTTTTCTTCCAAAAGACTTCACCCCAGCGGGTGAATAGTTTCATTGCCAATTGTGTTCAGTATGTTTGAGAAACTGTAAGTCTGGCAAAGTTGACAACAGTGCTATTTCCAGTAGTCATTTTTAAGAAAAAAAACTGTCTCTGATTTCAAAGGAAAGATCATTTGTTTGACCTAAAGTAAAACATTATGGAAGTCTTTTCTAAAGTTTAGTTTTATTTCACCTAATTTCTACTATGACTCTGTATCATCATAGGAGCTGGTATCACCTCTCATACATTTTGTTTTAACTCATCAACTCCTTGCATACCATAAAAAAGCTCACGTAATGAGCTAGGAGACAGCAATACAGCAGTTGGCTATGTCTGTGGCTCATATGGGTGACGGAAATGTGGAGTGTACCAAGGTACAGACCATTTTTAACTGCAGGACTTTTCAGAGTCCTTATATGCTAACACACAGTTTAAACCTCCAGTGAGTATTCTGACACAATTTGTTGGTATTTTTCTCCTGACTATCTGTGGTGAATGCCAAACCAGAAAACATAGATCATTGTTCTCCAGCTTCCAAAATCTACCTTGAAGAGACTAGAAGAACTTGTCCACCAGAATCAAATGGTGTCAATCTACATTATTGTAACTTGACTTCAGCAAGGTAATTTGCCAAAGCACAGACCTTTAAAATCTTTTATGCACTTCTTGATTCTGTACTAAAGAGCCTTCATTTTTATTGTATCTCTTTTTGTTTACTTGCTTGTTTTCTGAGACAGGGTCTCTTGCATCCTAGGATGACCTCAGACTTCCTACATAGCCAGAGGTGGATTTGAACTTCTGATCAGTCTGCTTCTATCTACTCAGTACCAGGATTCCCAGGAGAGTGTCATCACACCCAATTTGTATGGTATTGGAGATCAAACCCAGGCCTTCAAGTATGCTAAGAACACACTCCAGCAACTGAGCTCTATCCCCAGTTCCTAAAGGTCCTTCTCCTGGCAACAGTGGAGGGGGAACTGTTAACAAAAAATAGTTTCAATTCTCAGTCCTAAGAAATGTGCTGTACCTCATTGCTGCTTCTGTTTCTTTCTTTCAGAAGCAGATAATCATATTTCCCCCAAACATCTGTTGCGAAGCTAGTTTGAGCCAATGTTGTGACTGTGTCTCACCAACTTGGAGCAAGAATTTGTATCGTTTTAGTGTAACTCATTTCTGACAGCTCTGTTTGTCCAGGATCCTTTGATTTCCTCAATCAAAATATTTTACTCTAATAAAAGTAGTTACTTTCTATTGTGGTCCCATTAAAAGTTGTTTTATAACTTTTCTGGGTGTTCAGCAATGGATAAAATTGGAGAAAAAAATGAAGTAATTAGAAAAAAAGAGGAAGGAAGGAAAAATATCTCCCCTTGTGTGTACCTATGGGTCCTGCCCACCCATTCTTCTATGCTGAAAAGTTTTTACAATCAAATAGTTTTCAAGAAACCTACAGGTTTCTTGAAATTGACCCATGATCACCAACGACCTTAAAAAGGGGTGGGAAGCTAAGCTCAGTGCTTGTGAGAAGAGAGAACAGACAGCTGTCTATAAGGCAGAAAATGAAGAGTAGTCCACAAAAAGTCAGAAAAGACTCACAGACACTGAGATTGAGGCCAGAGATGACTGAACCACAATATAAAACAATTGGATAATGAGGCAGAGCATGGAAGAGCTGAAAAGACAGAGCTGGCTCTTTGGATCAGAGTCATTGAGTCAGGAAAGCTAAGAACAAATGAATGGGAACATAATACAAACATGGGTGACATTTGATGAGAACCACTCCTTGCTGGTGTATTACTTGGATACACTCATATACACTGTGTAAACCTTGTAGCTTGCTCTTCCTATGTCATTGCCCAGCATTGTGTCCAGCTTCCCTGTGGGAATGTGAAAATGGAATGTTACTCCTTTCAACACCGCTTGCCTGATTTTTAACAGTTTTGTTCTCTGTTAGGCTGAGGTAGAGATACAGAGTCTTCAGCAATTTTTTTATGGTAAATATAATCACACAAACACGAAAATAAAGGACTAACTAAGGTGGGCAGCCATCAGTGTCAATGCTAGAAGAGATTCAAGGGTTAGTTATATAACCCAGACTCTATAAACTATACCAGGAAAATGACTATACAGTTTTTTAGTTCAAGAATTATAGCTCATAAAAGTTTAAATAAACAGTAAAACAGAGCAACACACATCCAATACACTCACCCACCCAAGGCATAAATAAGAGTTGGGAATAGGATAAGACACAAATCACCAAAAGAAACCCACAAAGTTCACCCTGGACAGTTTCCTACTAACCTTCTCCAGTCACGCTGTAATGGGGATCACTCTCCATTTTAAAAGGAATCTAAGAGAGTCAACAATCAGCCATAGAGCAAGGGTCCTCATCTTTTGGTCTTTATCTCTTTCGTCTTAAGTCTAACTCTTTGAGGAATAGCCTCATGCCTCTTTGATGATGAAAGCAAGACACCCATTTCATGGCTCACATGGTGCATAAGAACATGGGACTGTGAATCACATTGTTAACATATGAAGTCTATCTCTACCTTGTCTTTACTTTGTGTCGCTTTGGACAAGTAACTTAATCCCTCCATGCCTGCACATCTGAAATAGGAATAATAAAATGTCTACATGCAAAAGGATATGGTACATTAAAGAAGATTATACATGTAAAATTCTTAGAAAATTCAGGTACACACACATGTCATATTAGCTACTAATATGATTATCTCTATTATTAAAATGTTGGAAATATTTTGAGCTCCTACAGCTAAAGATAATGATTTACTCCTTTTTGTTCTCCATACCTTATCACAGTACCTGACACATAGTTGATGAGAGAAAGCATTTTATGAACAAATGAATGCAAGCATGGGTGAAGAAATCAATGGAAGCTATGGCTTGTTTTCCCATTGACCATTTGAACTGCATGGCCAATCAAGGTAAAACATATTTGATAAATGGCAGTAAAATACAGCAATGAAATAGGTAAGTCACATTTTGAGACAGACAAATCTAAATTTACATCAAAATGTTGATAATTTCTGAGATATTTTGCTACATGCATCTGAAATCAAGATTATAATCAGAATCTGCTTATTTACTCTAACAGAACAAGGAAGAGAGTTTAAACTACTCATCCATCATATCAAACTGAGCCTATTTACTTCTCTTCAGCTCTTGCTCAGAATTCCTGTATATAGTCATTTTATATTATTAAAGATAACATTCATGATATTAATATTTATGATACTGTAAAAACCATAAAAGCCAACTTTAATGTTTAAGTATTATTTTACTTTATTAACTTAACTAATTAATATTGATTATTAAATGCTAACTAGGAAGGACCTGTTTTAAGTGTAGTAAGTTCCAAAATCTATTGGGAATCTGCTGATGCTTTCTACAAATAATCAAGTAAAATCGTTTTTTCTGCTTTTAACTGAATGGCCCAATTGGATGTTCATCAGCAAGAATGAAGAGATGAATTTTAAGCTGTAAATATCACTATTTGTCCTCATGACAATGACAGTCATCTGTCCTGTGGACTTTCTTCCTATTTAAAAAAAACAAAAACAAAAACAAAAAAAAACTTCAATATTCTATTGGAACTGTGATCCAGTCTCACAAGTGAACTTTTGTCCTTTCTGGCTATTGTTTGCTTTGTACACAGGCAGCTTGGAGCTTTTGTAACAAGATATGGAAAGTCTAGTGACCAAGATTAACAATAGTACAAAGACCAGAGTCTAGCAACACTGACAGAGAACAAAGGACAAGAAATCCTTTGTGATTTCTATCTGGAGACACAATACAAAATTGTAACCCATTAGCAATTCTAGTCTTTGCTAACCTTGAGTTTTAAAGTAAAATAAAACCCAGAAACTGTTTATAGATGCTAGTTTTGTTTGCCATCCTGACAGACTGGGAAGTGTTTTAAGCTTGGAACAGAGCCTGTGCTGATGACATAGCACAGGCAGGAGTGACTGACTCCAGCTGGTCATCCCTGGTCTACCAGACCTGGAAACTCTTCCACTCTGTTTCACCCACTTCTTAAGTTCCCAGGGGTAGTGAGTGCTCATTTCAAAGGGAACCTCCTTCTTTGGGTTCTTCTTTGATTAAGGAAATAAGAAAAAGGAGCTTTATGTGCCCACCAGATGTCCTTAGGGTCTAGCAGGGAGTCTGGAGAGATTTGCTGGAAGTAACAGCCCCAAACAGCTCCATTGATGAGCAGATACTGACTTCATGGAAATTTAGAAATGACTCTGCATTATTTGGTGCCTTTCCATAGCCATCAACAACTTTCCTTTCAGTTTATTCCTTGTCTTCAGTTATAAGCTTCCTGCTCACTAGTCTCACAACTGTTATTAGAACACTCATGCTCTTTCCAGAAAGTATTTTTTAGTGTCCCAGTGTACTTGTTTTGTAGCGCTGGATGACACAGGAGTTGCTGTTAAACACTTCATTTCTCTTCAAAACGAGATTACGAAACAGAAGACAGTCCCTATAATAGGTTTAACTTGGACCTTCAGAAACATTTTCCTGACACCTCTAGTCCACCTGCTTGATTTCACCAGAAGAATGTCATACTTACCCCTCCTTTCTAGATTCCCACAACAGAGTTTTGTTGTTGTTTTTGTTGCTGCTGCTGATGACACAGACAGCATCTATCCCCACTCCCAACAAAAGTTGAATCATGCCAGAATCACAAGAGAGACACATGACCCAGTAATTGGGTGGTGGAGAAGCTTTGAGTGACGGCTTCTGGTAATTTGAAAACAGTAATCACAGTGTTTAAATGCTCACAATATAATTACCAAGAAACCATTTCCTGAGAAGGATGTTTGTCTTGGAAACTTCTCTTTATAATATTATTTCTATTAAAAATTTTAATCTCAAGAAAATATTTAAAGGCTTTATGTCTGATTTCAGACTTGAAATTTAGTATTTTCACATTTTAAGAAAACACAAGGGAGAATTAGAGTGAACTATAGTTGGGTTGTAGATAAATTCCATGGCAATAAAAACTCTTTGGTTGTCCTGTCCTTGGAAGAATTATAGGATGATTGAGGGGTGCACAAAATACAGAATCAAATTTCAATTCTCAGCTCATCTAATAGTTGATGTATTGTGTATAACTGGCTTGATCACTCTGAAAACTAGTTTTAAAATCAAATGAACTCAATCTGTGCCTAATTTGGAATCAAGACTAGAAGAATTCTTTGGGATTATTTTGAGAAATTTTCTATCCTCTTTCTCAACTTGAACTTGTAGGTGAGACTAATTACATATATCTACTGATTTCTATTTCCAGGCAAAACTGAATCTGTGAGATCATCTTTCTAAGGGGAAAATACTAGATTTTACCAGACTGAAGAGTCTTCTCCTCCTATATTTCAGGGTGAGCACAAACCACTTCCCAAGTGTCAATACATTACACTTGTTAAACTTATGTTCCCAGGTGATGCCAGCTTTTCACTGTCCAGTACAATGACTTTAATTAAGACCAGTGAACCAGGAACTCTTGTTCCTTCAGGGAAGAAGAAGAGGTTTTTTTGTTTGTTTGTTTGTTTTTGTTTTTTATCAACTATTTTCTACTAATGTGATCTGAAAGCCAAGAGCTTTCTAATGAGTTCACTTGCAAACAATCAAGACAATAATGAATCCAGAAGAAAGGTTGTCTCATTTTTTTGTTGAAGTATATGGCCCTTACAGGTGCACCTATTAAGGAAATACAGACAGCAGGAAATAAATAGCTCTTGCCAACAGCACTGCTTAGGCAAATGAATGGAAATGAAATGTGAAAAGAAGAAAGTTACCATTGAGCAAGGCCAGGCAGTGTGACTAGAAAACTATGAGGTTGAAAATTGCCTGCCAAGAACTCCCTTTGTCCCTCATGGGAATTTCCTGTGGAACTGTCCCATTTAGGTTTCATTTACTGAAGTGATATAAACTTTCCTTGCATACTCCACTTTACTGATTGCACATTAAGAGCACATATTGTTCCAATTGCTAGGTATAAAGGTTCTGTTCATTTCAACCTTAGAAGTTTTCTTAAAGGGTAGAGCTATTTTGAAGAGCACTTTAAACTTTAATTAATCTCCCTAGTTGCTAAGAATGTGACCATCAGGGAAGATGATGGTTTTCTTTCTAGGATTAAAGAGTTACTTAGAGGTTGACTTCATAAATTAGCTCTATTGTTGATATGTTAATAAGTGCACACCAAATCAATTTATTTATATTGCATGATTCTACTTAACATGCCATATCTAATGCCCTACACTTTGTTCCAAGTTCATAGAAACAAAAAATAGAAGAGTGATTGCCACGAGATTGGAAGAAGGTAGGGTGGGAATCGCTCAGTGTGCACTGAAGTTCAATTATGCAGGATAAAGGTGGGAGATTCTAGAGTTCTATTCATATAATTGTGTGATCAGCAAACTGTGTTTGATACTGGAATGGTAAATTTTATATTAAGTAACATTTTGCTACAGTAAAAGTGAAAGTATCAATGAAATAATTTTGATTGATTGGTTGATATTCTACAGCATATCATTTTTAAAAATGGCAATCAATTTAAAAAGAATTGCCATTAATTTGAAATGGGTGGTTTGCAGAACACTGTGCATTCATTGCATCTACATTAACTTATTTTCAAAGTGTTACCAGCTGTTATGCTACCTATTGCTTTTCTCAAGTATTTGCTGCAATTCTATGGGATTTGAAATGAAAGGATTGACCATATGCAACCAACTAGCACAGGAATTCAGAAAGGCCAAGTGACCACAGTTCCTGCTGCCTTCCCTGCTTTCCCTGGCATCCTAGTCTTCCCTGCTTTCCCAAAGAGAGGAACATTGTAAAACTGAGCATCTACCTGTCTGGAGCCCAGAAACATTACGGTAGAGCACAGTTCTCACCATTACTGTTGATAGACATTGTCTCTGTAGTGAGGCATAGCGTTTGTTGTTTTAAAACAAAAAATTCAAACATCACCTGCTACTAAAGCAAAGACTACTCTGCCTTAACACATTTGATTAAAACAGTTTGATAGTTTAAAAATGAGAAATCATTGTACCTTATCTCATAACTCCTCTCATTTCCAATAAAAATCAGTTACTTTTTTTATGTTTTCAGCTGTTTCTTCTGATAGCTACTACTAAACCCAGTAACAGTTATTAAGTGTGTGTGTGTGTGTGTGTGTGTGTGTTCTGTTAGTATTCCCATTCTCTTGGATAGACACTTTTCTTACATATTTTTTTCCCCACTATGTGTGTTAACTATATTTTGCTTCGTTTTCTAGATTTCCCTGGCTATGTTTTCCAAGTTGTCTTTAGAAATTATTCTCTTAGCAAGCACATTTTTAATGTTGGTGAGATTTTAGTAGCTGTAGTTCATCCATACTTTCCCCTCCACATCTGTTCCTGCTTGGCTGAAGCTGAAATCTCAATGTAGAATCCAAAGCTCTTTCCCACCTCAGTGTTTTAATTTGGTCAACTACTGTATTTTATACTATTGTCTTATAATCTAGCCTAGTTCTTTCCTTTTGCCTCCATATTTAACCTCACTACATACATTGAAAATACCTTTTCTATGTAAACTGGAGTTTTGACAGGCTTTTTTTCTATTATTAATGACGCTGAGTTAGAGACAGGCTTGGTCTTCTCGAGACTCTGTAAATGAAGGAAATTGACAGAATTTCGGCCTCTAAATTCCAAGTTCCAAATTACAAATTACAAAACAAATATGCTAGTAAATGTTCAATACAAGAACTTCAGTGAATGTGCTCTTTAATGGAGGACACCCAAGATGGCAGCCTTAGTCAACGTCAGATCTGCTTTCTGTAACTTATAGAGTGAATTAAATGACACTGAGACAGTTATGGGTCTGTTTGAGGGGTCCCTGGCAGTGGGATCAGGATCTCTCCTTGGTGCATGAGCTGGCTTTCTGGATCACATTACCTATGGTCGGACACCTTGCTCACCCTTCATGGATGGGGGAGGGGCTTGGTCCTGCCTCAATTGAACTATGAGGCTTTGCTGACCCCCATGGGAGGACTTACCCTTACAGAGGAGGGGAAGGGGTGGGAAGTGGGTGGGAGTGGGTCGGGGAGGAAGATGGGGGAGAGCAGGAGGAGGGATGAGAGTACCATCTGTGATTGGTATGTAAAATGAATAAAAAAAATTTTTAAATAAAAACAAGAAAAAAAAAGAACAGAATACCAAAGGTTTAAGATAAGGAATAACCATGGCTTAGAAAAAGTATTAAGAACAACAACAAACATTTGCTATAAATACAGCCTGGGGGAAATACGGAGCAGATGTGATGGCTGGAATAAATAGTGTCCAGTGGAGAAATGATAGAATGGGAAATGATGAAATGCACTTTCCCACTTTTTCTTCTCTGTCAAGGAAATGGATGATCTCATTATGTTGATAAGAAAAAGATTAACGGACAATTCACTAAGTAACAGGAACTAGGACAGGAAATGGTAAGAACGCCAGCTGCTTATTCTAAAAGAGATTACGTTTGCTGGGTGAATCCTTTCCCATGACACAGTGAGAATTTGCAACTGGGCCATTGCCTGTATCAAGGAATTGTTGATCTCATAAAAATACGGGGACAGAAATAGGAGCAAGGTGACTGATGCTCCAAATTTGGAAAAAGCAAGGTTGAACAACAGACTGCTGACCTTAGCATCAGTTCCTACACAAACCTCGTGGACAAGTACATTTAGAATATGCAGTGAAGGAGGGATCGCTAATGCTAATTCTAGTTAACAAGGAAGCTTCTGTTTCTTCCACAAAGGGCTCATCCAGGTAACTGACAAAGAATCGTCATAAATACAATAATGCCAGCAAAATATTCATTAACAAACCTGGCACTCTATCTAAGAGTGTGGTGTACGATGTGGGTGTATCTTACAGGTGTATGTGTATGTATAAAAGATGTTTGCCAGTAGTGAAATCAAAGCCACCAGTTATGATTTCAAAGAAGACATAAACACTACGTATGTCACTGGCAGAGTAATATGAAAGTAGAAGGAATGAAAATATACCACACTGACTTTAAGATTATGATAAAAGATTTAATAAAATCAATTTAATGAAGTAAATATAAGGAAGCAAGGAAATATGTAAGAAAACACAAAATTGTTGGAGGAGGAGATGGGGGTGGGTTGGGGAGAGATTGGAAGGGCAGAAGGAGGGAAGAGAGGGGATCTATGGTTGCTATGTAAATGAATAAAAAATTCATTAATAAAAAACAAAACTAAAAGAAAAACAAACCAAAACCCCCCACAAAATATACTTCTATCTTTCATATTTACATGTTGAATTAAAATAAGTAAATTGCATTGATAAAATAGCACAAATATGTAAAATTTATAACAAAGCATAGACAAAATTTAAATACAGAAATATAAAGTCTCTCTTATAATAATTGCAAGTCATGGTTAGGTGGTCATGTTTAAGTAGTTTTCATATGCAAATTGATTAATCAGTTTGACTTATAGCTATTATCAGAACATTATGGTTGTGAGTATAAATATGTAATATGGCTGTCGCAAGACAGACTACTTCACTGAAACCATGATTCTTGATGTTACTAGTTTAAGAGAAAATGGATATACTTGGGGTCATAGTTTCAGAATTTCTGCTCATCTTGCAGGAGTCAATGAGTCAATAGGGTACAGAAGTTCATGGCAGCCCAGAAGCAAGAAAGCAGGAAGGAGGCAGGGTGGATATATCCCAGAGCAAATACTGCTTGTGACCTCCTTCCTCCAACTAGGCTCCCTCTCTGCCTTCCACCATATCCTAATAATATTACCATATCATGAATCCAGAAAGGGACTAATGCACTCAGCAAGTTAGAGCCCTCTGGCTAGAATCACACCTGAAGCTCCTGCATGGACACATGAGATGTATATTTCCCTAATCTAGGTATTTCTTCCTCTGATGAAGTTGAAGGTCAGAATTAATTATTATAATAGTTAACTTGTATCCACAAAATTTTAGAGTCTGGGAAAAGGAAAGCAACATATTTTCTCATATACAATTTACAAACATGTGGAACACTATTGAACTAAAATAGACCCTTCAAGGAGAAACTTTTGTAGAGATGTCTGGTAAATTCTAAAGGACAGAGAACAGGACACTAGAGACTAGTGTGAAGAAGATGTATTTTAGAAAAAAGAAGTAGACATGTGAGACTTCCTTAAAGGCTATTTCATTTCTAAATGCCAAGAATAAAAGGCAAATTCCTTCTAAGATTTATAAAATGAAATAAGAAAAATGCATGGAAACGTCTATGTTCACATTGATACTATGGCTATATCAATTCTCAGTGAGGCAGATAATGATAAGAAAGAGCCATGTCCTGCCTAGGTCTATAATCTACTCCTTAACTGGAAGAGATTGTCTTTGCTTTGTGTGGTTGTTCTGTGAGGTGTTATTGTGCCCCTTCTGATCTGCAACATACTGACATAAATTCAAGCCTTCTTCAGCCAAGTGCTATGTGTTTATATGTATGTACATGTGTGTATGCATGTTCAAAGTAAGAGAAGTCATAAGCTTTATGCAAGAGATCTCTACGCTGCTTGGCATTTCACAGTGAGTGGCCTTTAAGAAAACCGTGACAGAATTGTTCAACAGTGCCACTTTTAAGTCATCTTAAAACTGAACAGAAGGCATCTCTAGAATATAAAATGCAATTATAACCTTTGAATACTTTAGTAATAAACTCATGTCAGCTGAATATCTTAGAACTGTATTCCAAGTATGAGTAAAATTACTGAGACAATAAGCATATCATTCAAAACTGTAAAATCACAAGTGTATTCTTTACAAATAATTTTCCTAAGTTATCCTGAGTAAGGTAACCCAGAAAAACAAACATGGTATGTACTCACTCATAAGTGGATAGCAGATGTAAAGCAAAGGATAACCAGGCTAAAATCCATAGCCCTAGAGAAACTAGGTAATAAGGAGGTCCCCAAGAGGGACACATAGATAGCCTTGGGAAGGGGAAATAGATGAAATCTGGGTAAATGGAGAATGTGGGGCAGGAGCTAAGGGGAGGAAATGGGGGATGGGAACATGAGGCATCTGGATGGTTAAATTAGGGGAGGGAGGGAGGAAGGGAGAGAGGGGGGGGGACAATGGAAGAGATCTCTTGATAGAGAGGGCCATTATGGGGTTAGGGAGAAACTTGGTGCCAGAGAAACTACTAGAAATCTACAGGATGACCCCAGCTAAGACTCTTAGCAATAGTAGAGAGGGTGTCTGAACTGTCCTTCTCCTGTACTCATATTGGTGAATACCTTAACTGTCATAGAGCCTTCCTCCAGTAACTGATGGAAGCAGACATGGAGACCCATAGCCAAACACAGGGCCAAGCTGCAGAAGTCCAGTTGAGGAGATGTAGGAGGGATTATATCAGCAAGGGGGAGTCAAGATCATGACAGGAAACCCATAGAGACAGCTGGCCTGAGCTCTACGGAGGTTATGGACTCTAGACTGACAGCTGGGGAGCCTGCATGGGACCAACCTCTGAATGTGTGTGACAGTTGTGTAATTTGGTCTGTTTGTGGGGCTCCTAGCAGTAAGACCAGGATCTGTCCCTGGTGAGTGAGATGGCTTTTTGGAACCTATTCCCTATGGTGGGAGGCCTTGATCAGCCTTGATTAGGAGGGGAAGAGCTTGGTCCTGCCTCAACTTGATGTGTCATGCTTTGTTGACTCCATGGGAGGCCTTACCCTTCTGGAATGGGGAGGGGAGTAGTAAAGGGGTGGGGAGAGGGAATGGGGAAACTGTGGTTGGTATGTAAAATAAATTAAGAAATAATTTAAAAAAACAAATAATTTTCCTGAGGAACATTGTCCAGTATTCACTCATATGTGGGGGCCCAGTGTTAGGGTCCTATTGAAGGGTCCCTTGAAGGGAGGAGTGAGGAATTGAGAAGTAACAGGAAGAAATATAGATGTAGACAGAGAGAGAAAGACAGAGACACCAGATAGCTTCAGGAGGACCCTGGGTCAATATCCAGCAGCCTTGAGTTTATTTCTAATGGGCTTTTTGTACAGTAGTAAGGGAAAAGGCAATAGACTTCCCCCTTTCAAGATCAAAGCACAAAGTACAACCAAGTGTAGACCCTTCAAAACACCTGATAACCATACCCCACAGCAAAGCATCTTTCTATTAGGCCTTGAAGTATAAGACATCTGGTAACCATGTCTTTGCACCCTATTATGCAGCCTTGGAGAGCAACATAAACTCTGACTCTCTGACCTTGAGTTAAACTGCAAGTTGGAATCTTTGTGAGCTCCCACTCTCTTACAGTAGATGCTCAAGCTCCAAATAAATAACTAGTTTATTTCAAACTAGAAAAGCTACTTTGGTTTTCATTCTTCTTGCAGCTGGGGATTTAGCCCTGAAGTTACTGTCCATACTTTAAGATGGCATTTCCTTATTGAACTAAATACTTTACCAGCCAGCATGAGGCAGGTTTTCTGTGCTTAATTATGTGCCCCAGTAATATGACTCTTGTAACACATTTTTAATAGAAAATGTAACTGAGCCATTCAACAATTGGTGAATGATCATCATAGATAAACTTCCTTGTAATAATTATCTTAATAAATGTGGTTCCTGGATAATCAATGTGATGGACAGTTACTGGGTTGTGTTTTCTTGAAGTATTCAAAGCTCCTTGGAAATATATTCATAGTTAAAGAAAATTTACCTTGCATGTATGAAAAGGTTTAATCATTAAAGTTTCTGATATATTTACAATACATCTGAACAGTACACAAACTTAAAAGGATGCTGTCCTTCAGTAGTATAATCACCATAATAATCATCACCATCATGACCTTTAAAACCATGATTATTGCCATCATCATTATTGAGACAAATAATTAGAAATAACCAGAACTTTTTATCACAACCAACACTCAGTCGATGCCAGGTGAAGCTATAAATTAATTCTGCCTCAGCCTGTGAGACACTGTGAGGGTGAAGACCGTTGCCTTCTCTCTTCCAGTTAGCTCTCATCTCTGCAAGCCTTCTACTCTTGTTAACCCCTTCAATTTCTTCACGAATTTTTGTTTTTTATGTTGCTTTTTCTTTCTACTTGATTTGAAAGCAAGAATATAATTATTGCAATTGGTTATTTAATCTATTTAATCAATTTGCTATTACCATAGCTGAGAAGATCATCTTAGGTTACAGATAAAGCTCCATCACTTCATGTGGGGGAAATGTCATATTGCAAAATATAAATTGCAGATGGAAATTAATAAAGTATGAGGAGAGCTGGAGATGTCTTTGAGAAAATACTGTGTGAGAGAGGACTGGGAGATGAACAGGAACTTCTCTGGGGAGAGCAGGGGAGATGGAGTGTGTGTGTGTGTGTGTGTGTGTGTGTGTGTGTGTGTGTGTGTGTTTATGTGGGTGTGAGAGAGATGTATGTGAGTGTGGGATATATGTGCATGTGTGCTTGTTTATATAACAACACAAGATTTTGTAAAGTTGTGTACTGGGATAAAACTTAAATTGTGTATTTTTTTAACAAATCCAAAGTATCTGGAGTATTTTATGAAATAATTTGAAATATTGTTTCAGTGGTTAAAATGTATAAATGCCTTTTGGGACCAGCCAGTTTATGAGTCACCGAGAAGACTCTGACATAGTGTATTTTCAATAGACACCCAGAGTCATTCTGTTCAACAATATTGTTTGGGCACAATAAATATAAGCAGAATAATATTATGAAACATAAGTAGAAAATATATAAACATAAAAGCAATAAAATAATGCTACATAAAGATTTCAGTGTTAAATAAAATTACAAAACTGAGAGCAAACAAATACTGACTTCCTCTCATCTGGCTTTTTGTTTTTTAATTTATGTAACTATTTTTAGTGTTCCTTGTAGATTGTAGATTGAGAGAGCAGAAGGTGGGTGCAGATGAGGAAGACCATTGTAGAGTGAGAACAACATGGCATGACTGAAATTATCAGAAATCACATAAATGCAAAACATCCCCACATTCATAAAAGAGCTAGCATCATCAAGATGTCATTACCACACAGTGATACATATTTTCAGTGAAACACCTCTTACAATCATAATGTCTTTTTCTTAAAAGCAGAAAATCTCATTCTGAAGTTCATTTGGAATTTCAAGGGAGAATGAATACCTGAAACAATCCTGAAAAACAAAAAACAAAGAAAGTGTAGGGTTCATGCTTTCTGACTACAAAACATGCCACAAGGCTTCAATAACCAAGCCAATGGGGTGGCTGCTGAGGACAGATAGACCTGGAGAACCAAAAATCAAGTTTCATCACCACAAGTATTGCCATCACTGTTATCAAAATAGAAGTAATCAGAAATGACCAGAACTTTTATCATATCGTGCATTCAGAGTTGATACCAGTTCCATTCTTGAATGAATTTCAAACCTGTGAAGTGCTGTAATAATGAAAACAGTCACCTAAAACACCAATGTTCCCCTTCACTGTCCTCCATTTAAAACCTCTATGAGCTTCCCACTCTTGTTTTTCCCCTTTCAACCTATCCCCACTCCAGTTACTGTTTCTCTACTTTTCATCTCTCTCTCTCTCTCTCTCTCTCTCTCTCTCTCTCTCTCTCTCTCTCTCTCTCTCTCTCTCACACACACACACACACACACACACACACACACAAAAAACCAAAAACAAAACAAAACAACAACAACAAAAAAAAACACAAAGAAAAGACATGGTTCTTCTTTGAAATATCTACAAGTAGATAATAAGAAACATGTTTGGGTTTTGTACCTAGTTGAAAGTGAACACCATGAAATAAACTCTTATATGGTCATATGCAAAAGAAAGAGTTAGAAGCATATTTGATGCCAGATACAAATTCAGAACAGATCAAAGACCTAAGTAGTAGTGTTAACATTATAAAGTTTTTATAACAAATGTTCAGAAAAAAAAATATTTGCAAAATTGAGTTTGGCAATGAACTTTCTTCAGATGTATTAGGAAAAAAAAAAGGAAAAAATAGATAACTTGGACTTCATGGAACCAAAAGTCTATGAATAATAAAATGACACAGAGCAAAAAGTAAAGCGCAGAATTGGATAAAAGAGCTATACATTACATATACAGCATCTATGATAAGTGATTAATATTCAAAATATAAAGGAGAACTCCTAAAACTCAGTTAACAACAGCAACAAAACCAATCTAATTCAAATGTGGGCAAAATACTTGTCTAAACATTTCTCAATAAAAATACACAAATGACCAATTAGCATATAAAAAGAAAACCTCACATCACTAATTATTGGAAAGATGCAGTCAGGAGTGATGGCATGCCTTTAATCCCAGTACTTGGGTGGCAGAGGCAGGGAGATCTCCATGAGTTCAAGGTCAACCTGGTCTACAAATCAAGTCCTAGGATAGTCAGGGCTACACAGAGAAACCCTGTCTCTGGACAGGAAATAAATGGAAAAATGCCAGCCCAAATCACAATAAGAGGAGTGTGATATGGAAGTCTTGTTTGTGGCTGAACACTGCACTAACACTTATTCTTGACATTTTGTTCAGCTGTGAATTTCTACATTAACCACCATCTATGCACAAAGAAACCTCTCTAATAAGGTCTGAGAGCTATACTAGCCTAAGGGTGTAGAGATACAAATTGAGATGGCAGTTTGATACTATGTCCATTAAGCAGAATAATAGAAGGAGTTTTGCCCCACAAACCTGGGAACTCCTCAACTGTAGGTTCGTGGCCAAACAAACAATACCAGGCATCCATTTCTGTCTTTAGAACAGATCTTAAGTTGAATCAGAAAGCAGTTGGCTACCTCTATAGTATTTTGGCCACTGTTGCACCCATGAGCATGTCTTGTCATAACAGTCATTATTGTAGTTCATACGGTTCACAGATGGGTAAGGCTGTTGTTGACTTTTATGTCCAACAGCCTATATCACATCAACTAGTACTAGGAGAGCTGGCCACCGGAGAGGAAGCATCCTGGTCAACACCAAATTGATTTCTCCATGTTCTGTGTTAAAAATATGACATGTCTTCAGTAACAGGCTCTTACCAAGAACAATGGCAAAATCTTGAATTATTGGTGGGTAAGGGGATTGTCTCTAGGATAATCCTGACCAACAACTAGAGGGGAGATATCCTACACCTATAGGGACTTCATATTTCTCAGCCTAGGGCTTCTGAGTGGAGCATTATTCCCTGTATAGAATAACTCCGATTAAATTATTTTATATAAATATATACATGTATATGTGTATTTGTATGTATATGTGTGCTATGTAAATTCACACACATATGTATTCAGGAATCTTATAAAATAGATTTCCATATAACTTTTTCTAACATCCTTAGTGTCAGTTTATCCCTCCCGACTCCTTCTCTGCCCTACCATTCCTAATAATGCTCACGTTTATAACATTGTTATTCACTATAACACTATAGTAGGTCCTCTGACCTTACTCTTTGTCTATCTGAATTTTGTGCATTTTTATAGTGCTCCTCATACTAATGGTGACAGTCAACCATAGATTCACAGTAGATATGTATTGACTGGTATAAGATACCCATGCAGTGTTCTATAAGCTGTACTTTTAACAGAGATTTTTTAAAGGGAAAGCGGCAAACAGCATACTTTCTCAGTTCCAGTCTCTCTGTCCTTCATACTTCGGAGGCCACTGATTTGAGAAAGACATGGTGTCATTTGGTTTGTTTCCACTGTTCCTAGTTTCCCTTCATGGCTTCCTCACTCCTGCCATCTGGTTGCCCCTAGACCCCAGATGTACCATGCATCACCACCAGCTCTCACTTGTATTCAGAACAACTCCTCCCTGTGCTCCTGAGATCTTAAGACCACTGTGGTCACCTCTTTGTGAAATCTTGTACCTGTGACAGCTTCCTTGTCCCTCTGAGTGTGTCATGATCATCACAATGTAGTACAGTTGAGGTTAACTTTTGTGAGTTGACTATGTGCATAAATTACCTAAACCTATGAACTCCTTACAGAGTATTGTTCTGTGAAAACCTAAACCAGCTTATTTAATCTTTGTTTGATTTCCAACTCCTCACACATTGTGAGACTCAGGAAAATAAGCAGAATGTAATTTCTTTAGTATCCCAGAGTTGACTCTCCTGCACAGTGACCTTCTCTGCTGTGAAGACTGTAAACAATGCTGGTATTTCAGACAACTGATGGTTAGGTAATGGCAGTTTTGAAAAAAATCTTAATTTGTCCCTCTTCCATGTGTTTGGTGTATGTGTGCACGCACATGTGTGCAGGTAGCGGCCAGGTATTGTGTCTCAGGTCTGGAGAGCCAGCTAGTATTTTTGACACAAGGTCCCTCATTGGACTAGGGCTCACTGGTGGTTAGGCAGGCTGGCTGGTGACCTTCAAGTATTCCTGTGCCTCTGCCTGCCCAGTACTGGGATTACAAGTGTGCAGCACCATGCTTGGGTTTTTACCTGGATGCTGGTGATAAAACTCAAGTCCTCAAGTTCCAGCAACAAGTACTGTGCAGACTGAGCTGTCTCCCCAACCCCAAATCCTAATCCATAACATGTTTTTTTTCATCAGTACTTTCCAAAGTATCACCCCAGAAATTCAATTCCAATGAGATACTAAATAGAATGAATAAAGTAGGTGATTTAATAGTTCTGTATGTGTGTTTTAATATTTAACTGGCTCAAGCTAATAATAACGTGTTTCAGGAATAAGGTACTATCATTCATCTATCATTTTTCCCTAAGTCATTTTTAGCTATTCTGAGTCAGAGGCAGGGTGGCAGAGTCTATTGGCAAAAGGGGAGCCCAGATTTATGCAGAGAGAGTGAGTCAGTGCCAGGAAGTGGTACTCACACGGGACTGTTTGGCCTTGAATGTGTCAGAAGCAAAGCAATCCTCCATGAAGAGGTGATGGGCAGTGCTGCAGGACAGTTGGTGGGCAGTAGCTCTGTGCTAGCAGCTGATGAGAAGTTGAGAACAGTGGTGAAATCTTTATGAACTGAGTGTGGACCTGGGGAAAACCTGGCTCCTCTCCCACACCAAATTGCTGGAACTCCTTTTCCTCCTGAGTTTGATGATATCTGTGGGAAAGTCATTGTTTGCATGGGTTGTGATGGCTTAAAATCACTCTTGGGATATTGACCTACTTCCAAAAATTCAGATGTACACATAAGTATTTTGGAGCAAAGATATGAAAGTCTTCAAGTTCAAACCTGAGAGTTTTACCAAAGCTTAAAAAAAAAAAAAACACTAGTAATTAGAAAACTGAATTGTATTTTTATAAATTCACAGATATCCAATTACCTAATAAGATGAAAAATGAACAAATGAGATTTTAATGTGGAAGAAAATTAGATTTGTTTTCTAGATATTAAACTTGGGCCCTCCTAGCTCACTAGTTGTTAGTTTAATATACATACATATGTGTGTGTGTGTGTGTGTGTGTGTGTATGTATGTATGTGTATATGTATGTATGTATGTATGTGTATATGTATGTATACAGATTTCTAACTGCATGACCACAATTGAATGCTCATGTGATCACACAATATATTTGAATTATACATAGTTTGTTTTATTAAATCTAGGAAAAAAAACAGAAAAAACTTTGAATAACTTTCCATTTCAAGAGACTTACTTATTACCATATTTTCATTAAAGGATATGGAAAGAGAAGAAGGGAGGAAAAACAGGAAGGAGAATGGAGGAGAGGGAAGGAGGGAAGAAAAAAGGAAGGGAAGGTGGAGGGAATGAAGGGAGGAGGCATTGGAGGCCATAGATTTAGGAAAAGGGGATTAGCAGTTCTGAGAATTCGACTGAAGGGAATATTACTAGGAAGGAATGTTTTAGATATAATAGTATTTTACCTTGTAACAGGATGGCAGATCTACAAAACCTTTTTTTAAAATTTTCTGGTTTTTTTGAAACTGGGTTTCTCTGTGTAAGAGTCCTGGCTGTCCTGGACCACACTTATGTCCTGCACTTGGCCATAGAGTGCTGTGGATATCGCTCTGTGTAAATAAAATTCTGATGGGCCAGGAGCCAGGTAGGAAGTATAGGTGGGACAGGCAGAGAAGAGAATTCTCGGGGAAGAGGAAGGTGGAGAGGAAACACTGCCAGCCACCGCCATGACAAGGGACATGTGAGGTGCCGGTAAGCCACGAGCCACGTGGCAAAGTATAGATTAATAAATGGGCTAGATATAAGAGTAAGAGCTAGACAATGGTAGGCCTAAGCTAATGGCCAAGCAGTTTAAATAATATAAGTGTCTGTGTGTTCATTTTATAAATGGGCTACCGGACTGCTGGAGTTTAGTGGGACCTGGAAAAAAGCTCTCCAACTACAATAGAGGCAATCAATCTTATTTTCACCATTGGGCTATTACCTAGGTAAATGAACAGGACTTTGTTAGTCTCAGAACAACCGTGGTTATTTTTTAGTACAGAAGGTCATCAGCCATTCACTTTGTAGAACAGGCCTGCCTCTGCCTCCAGAGTGCTGGGATTAAAGGTGTATACCACCATGCCAGGCCACTACAAAATCTTAAACCTGTGAATTTTTATGACTATTTGTCTTTTTAGAAGTAGAAATTTCTTCATTTTTTTCATTGAAAATAGATTCTTCTCTCATACAATAAATCCCAACCATAGTTTCACCTCCCTCTACCTCTCCCAGTTCCCATGCCACCTCCCCTTCCATGATATCCACTCTCCTCTGTTTCCTCTTCAGAAAGAGCAAGGCTCCCAGAGAAGATGGCCAAACAGGACGAAAGAAGATACAATAAGGTAGGGGGACTCCTAACAGTGGGAGCAAGTCTCTGACTCTTTTGCAGGGTCTTGGGACTCTTTTCCTCCCATTGCATTGCCTTCTCCAGCCTTCAAGATGAGGCTTTTACCTTGTCTTATTTCTTAACTTTTGTTATTTTATTTATTTTTGGTTTTTTGAGACAGGGTTTCTCTGTGCGGCTTTGTGCCTTTCCTGGAACTCACTTTGGAGACCAGGCTGACCTCGAACTCACAGAGATCCACCTGCCTCTGCCTCCCAAGTGCTGAGATTAAAGGCGTGCACCACCACCGCCCGGCCTTATTTCTTAACTTTTAAGTAATTACAATTATAAAACATTCAGCTGACCATATCCCTATAAAGCAAAGGGAGTATTTCAGCCTAATTTCAACATTGCCAGGTATGAAGAGCAACTAAAAGAAAAACCAGATTCTGAGATATGTAGCAGACTTTTCCTAAGGCTAAAATATGGATAAACTTGGACTTTTTGTGAGATTTTTCCATTTCCGTGTCTCCTTTGAGAATTGTTGAAATCTTTAAGTACTTGTCAGTATGTAGCTGTTCAAAGTCTCCAAGGGCAGGCTGCCCTTATTCTGTTTCTGTTGGGACTTTGATCTTATCTCATCTGCTTAGCCCAAGCCAAGTTCATGTTGAATCAACAGCTGTTCCAGTCTGGGAGATGAAGTGAGGCTGAGAGAGGGATGGCCTCTGTCATACTGTTCTATTGCTGTGTAAACAATATGACATGTGTAAACATGACCAAGACAACATACAAAAGAAAGTCATTTATTTGGGGTTTAAAGTTTCCAGGTATTAGAGTCCATAACCATCGTGTTAAAGAGCATGGCAACAAGCAGGCAGGTATAGCACTCAGCAGTAATTGAGTGCTTACTTCTTGAGCCACAAGCGTGAGTCTGACTGAGCATCAATTGGGGATGACTGGACTTCTGAAACTTCAAATGATGCCCCCAGCAACACACCTTTTCCAACAAGACCACACTTCCAAATCCTTCCTAAACAGTTCCAACAACTGTGGACCAAGTATTCAAATAAATGAGCCTGGGGCAGGCATTCTCTTTTACACCACTGTAGCCTTGGAGCAGGCAACCTACTTACAGAAAGCAGGTGAGTATGCTGCTGGCTGGACACATGGTGCCACAGACATGCTTTTCAGACAATAGCCCTTCCTGTGATTAACTTTTCAGTATCACTGTCATAGTGAGACTTCATTCCAAGGTGGCATTTACTGGATGGTAGAAGTATTGAGTTCATTGAATTTGCACAGTTACCTTCTATGCCTGCAGCTCAACCAAGTAGTCTGTGGTCAACCCACAAAGCAGAACAACACTACACATTCACTTTCCAGCGTTCTGTTCAATAATGACTGGCCTCTTAAATATATGTCAACTTTTGGAATCTGATAGTAACTTTAAAAATTGGTTTCTACATTTCTCTTATGATTGC